>NW_027442236.1:0-160882 GCF_048569485.1 Anomaloglossus baeobatrachus
GATATTCTAATTTATTGAGCTGCACTTGTAACTCTGGAACACTTCAACGGATCCCAGTGATTCTGAGAGAGTTGTTTTTTGTGTGACACATTGTATGTCATGCTCGTGGTAAAATTAAGATGACATTTTTTGCATTTATTTGTGAAAATATTGTCGATTTGTGAAAAATTTTAAAAATGTCACAATTTTCAAACTATTAATTTGTATGTTTTGTGACTCAGTAAAGGGTATGGTGGTAGATGGGAGATTTATTCCACCTAGCAGATGCCTTTTGCACTGGTGAGCAGCAGGAAAAGAGAGAAAACCTGGCCAAGATCTTCTCTGCTATTCCAGGTTTTTGGGGCAACTCTCAAGGGGCACAGCTGCAGGATTAACATAGTATAAATAGGCAGCCGTACCCTCTCTATGTGGTGGGTGTTTGGGCTGGAAAGTGATATACCTGAATGGACTGACACCTCCAGAACCTTTGCTGTGCTCTTTGACAAGCTGAACTTCTGCTTTGCATTCCTGTCTGAAATAAGACTGTAGATAAAAAAACCTGTAGACAAAGAAGCGCAATAGGGTCTTACCCTGACAGACAGGGGGTGACAGAAAGGATAATCCTACTCACCAAGGAGGGTTGTGAAAGGCACAACTCCTGTAACAGTATAAATCCGGATCAACGGCAGCAGTACCCCAGGTGGCTGATAACAGAGAGAGATTGTAGAATGGGGCTTTGTAAACCGCGCCAAAGATCACTGATGAAATCTTGGATTAATGTAACCTTTTTATTCTTGTTCAGGTCTACGTGACCCGCCCCAGGGCTGTGGGGTACTCAGTTCCGGGTGTTGGTTAATTGGATTATGTCACGGGGGCCTGTGCCCGGTTCCGTGGCCCTGGTGGTCGCTGAAAGTCAATAAGTAATAAAAATAAAAAATAATAAAATAAAAAAAAAATAATAAAGAAAATAAATAAATAAATAAGTATTTCGTGACGCCACCTATGGTTCCAGTATGGTTACTGGGGCTGCAGGTCAGACCTCTGGGCTGATGGTTAGGCAGCCAGTTGTTTACGCTTCCCGTAGGTGAAGCGGGGTCCCCAGGGCAGTTTTAGTAGTACAGAGATATGGCGGTTTTTCTTCACAGCCTTTTCAACTGTCACTTTAGTGCAGCAGCCTATGGCTTCTCAGATGAAGAAATAAAGTGCGTCACACCAATTCATTAACTCTGACAGGATTTTACTTGCAGGTGTTAAAAAGGGGTTCAGTTTCTGATGTTACAGTTTTTTTGGGTAATCTGGGAACAGTTCAGGATCTCTGCACCAGGTAGTTGTGAGGCCTCCCTGCTGCGCTGTGTCTCTCCTTGGTACTAGGCTGCCTGTAGCTATACCTCGACCCTCTCTCACTGTCTTCACCTGTATGGCAGGCAGCGGGAGCTTCTCTAAGGGGCACTGCTGTACTCACTGCGGTCCCTAAGCTCTATGTAGCGGCTTTGCCTTCAGGTGCTGCTGCGGCCAGGAGATCTGCAGTCTCCCTGGCCCCCGGTCTTTATTGCTGGGCAGATTAGATCCCTCACAATCTCGGACGCCGGTGTCCGATAATCAGCGCTGTTCCTTGGGGATGAACCGGTCAGGCTCCACCTCCCCGGTCACTCCTCTTTTGCCTCACTCTTGAGCCCTCAGGCGGTCACACAGTTACTTGTGCGGGCTAAGCACCGCCCTCTCCATTTTTATGTCTTCCCTCACTCTCTGCTCGCACAGTCTCCTTTTCTCCAACTGTCAACTGTCTCTCTGACTCCACCTCCAAACCTGGCTTTAAAGGGGACCTCACCTGAACTCGACTTGTAGAGCTCCCCCTCCAGGCTTGAAGTGGAGATGTTGTATGTGGGATTACCTGATGTGGAGATCCTTCCCTGCCCAGGTACAGGTATATTTGTGGCAACTGAACCCTGGGGTGCCACATACGCGTTTCAGGAGGCTCTGCTCCCTTCCTCAGGACCAAACAGGCATAAGCTACATCAAATCCGATTTGATGTAACTTATGCCTGTTTGGTCCTGAGGAAGGGAGCAGAGCCTCCTGAAACGCGTAGACCTGTGCAAGAATAAAAAGTTTACATTAATCCAAGATTTCATCAGTGATCTTTGGCGCGGTTTACAAAGCCCCATTCTACAATCTCTCTCTGAAATAAGACTGTGCATTTGTTTGTTTTCAGTGTAAATAAAACTCTGACTTTATGGATTGAAAACCTGCGTGTGCCTCATTACTGCACCCCTGCCATTATCTACCAGAGCTGATTCCCTACAGCTTTTAAACCAGAGAGATATGTCACCAAAATAGTAAATAACATTCCCCACATGTCTACTTTACATCATCATTGTGAGCCCAAGAAGGTGATTGCGGTTTCTAACTGCACGGCACCAGAGCCTGACACGTGGGTGGTGTTGCTACCCTGCAAATACATACGTGTGTGCATCCTGCAGCCACCGAGCCACTGCTGAGTGACGCACATCACTGATCAGTGTCCAAGCTTGATTTTGGCCAGGATTTGTTTTTGATTGTTGGTATTTTATATAAAACTCCAGTTTTCTGCATGGCTATACCCTGGACATGCTTTGAGTGCATTCATAAACTTCTACATTTTCAGGGTTTAAATCCTAAGTCATATGAAATGGCTTGTTTAAAAGGCCACTTTTGACTTTTAGGATTGCTACTTCCAATAGGTGGCACTAGAGTTTGTCTCTTTCCTGGAGAGACAATTTGAATATTTCCCAGAGGGGCTTTGCAGCTATTAAGACCCCTCACTGTCCGCCAGACTGGTTTGTCAGGTCTCCGTAAGGAGAATAGTTTTCCCCGTGGTCCCCACTATAGCGTCTCATAAGCCAGATCAGTTCCCAAAATTTGCACTGACGAGGGGCAATCACGCCGAAACATCGTGTCTGCAAATTGGGGTTCTGATCTGGTTTAAATCCTACTCACACATGCCATCCTAATGCACTCAACCAAACACACACGCTAACCTGATGTACTCTACATGACACACACGACAACCTGATGGACAATGTGATGTACTCTGCATAACTCACATATGCCAACCTGACACGCTCTTCACATCTCACACATGCCAATCTGATGTATTCTACACAACACACACTTGCCAACCAGACACCACCACATTATTAAATTCACATAACAGGTGCCGGCTCCAAAATGTCACTTCTTCCCTTCCAAACCCTGCCGTGTGTCCAAACATTGTTTTGTCACCACATATGGGGTATCAGGATAAGAGAAATTGCCCACAAATTTTGGGGTCCATTTTATCCTGTTGCCCCTGTGAAAAGGAAAAATATGCAATCGAAAGAACATTTTTGTGGTAAATGTATTTTTTTTTTATTTTCATGGCACAAAATTCCCTAAAACACCTGGGGTTTGACAGGGCCCACCACACATCTACTTGAATTCCTTGGGGAGTCTAGTTTCCAAAATTGGTTCACTTCTGGGGGCTTTCCACTGTTTAGCCACATCAGGGTCTCTCCAAATGCAGCATGACACCTACAGATCATTACATCAAATTCTGCGCTCCAAAACGTCATTTCTTCCCATCCGAGCCCTGCCATGCACCCATAAAATGGTTTCCTACAACATATGGGGCATCATTATACCCGGGAGAAATTGCCCAATAAATTGTGGGGTCCAAGTTATCCTGTTGCCCTTGTGAAAATGAAAAAAAAGAGGCTAAAAGAACATTTTTGTGGTAAAATTGATTTTATTTTTTTTTAATTTTTTTTTCATTTTCAAGTCACAAATTTATAAAATCCCCTAAACCATCTAGGTATTCAAAGTGCTCACCACACATCTATATACATTCTTTGGGGGGGGGGTCTATCTATTTTCCAAAATAGTAAACTTAAGGTCACTTCAAATGTGAAATGGTCCCTAAAAAAAAAAAAAAAAAGTTGCTTTGTAAATTTTGTTGTAAAATTGCTGATAAATTTTGAACCCTTCTAACTTCTTAACCAAAAAAAAATTCAAAAATTGTGTTGATGTAAAGTAGACATGTGGGAACTGTAATTTAATTTTTTTGTGTGACATAACTTTCTGGTTTAATGTCAGAAAAATTGAAAGATGCAAAATTTTCAACATTTTTGCCAATTTCCATTTTTTTTCAGGAATGTAAAAAAGATATTGTCCTAAATTCATCAATATGTAGTACAATCTGTCACGAAAAAAACAGTTGCAGAATCATTGGGGTCTGTTCAAGCGTTCCAGATTTCACCTCAAAAAGTGACACTGGTCAGAATTGAAAAAATGGCGCGGCCATGAAGGTGAAAACAGGCTCGAGGGTGAAGGGGTTGAAATTTTACTGTGTTAGTAATGGGGGTGAAAGACACCTCTCCATTTCTAACACTGAGGCTTGATGCCAGCTGTGTTTTTGGATGCTACACAGTGGACATCAACCCCAAAAACCTTTACCCAATTTCCCACTGTATGAGGGATTCAGGGAGAGATGAGGTGAAGTGCCTGAATTGGAGAATCTCCAGTTGCTCCACTTCTAGGGTAGGAGCGGGCTGTATTTTTAGGCTGTGAAGAGCCCAATAATCATGGTGTATAGATGTTCTTAGTCGATTCGGATTTTCAAAGCTCTTTTGCGTGATTACTCTCGCTGTTCCCGCTTCCAAACACCTCTGGGGGGTTTCTGTGCAACAATGTGTCCGCCATGCCATAAATCTATAGGGGCCTCTATCAATCTCAGAGTAGCTGTTGTTTGTGGATCAGAAGCCAAGAGCAGGAGAACAAGAAACATGTCTTTACTCCACATTTTCTAGGACAATCCACCCTCCACATTGATGGTTTTATTATTTAAAATTGCATTTTTTCAACTTGTAACACTAAAACTCTTGATGTGTATGTTTCTACAGACCGTCAGCAAGGACCACTGAGTCCAGACTTGCCGTGGATGCTACTGCGGAGAATGTTACGTAAGTAGTTTGCTGGCATGCAATAATGGAAATAAAAGATTAATATTTTTATATGAAGTTAAACTTAACTTAAAGGGGTTATCCGGCTTATTTTGTTTTGTTTGCTTTTTTCACTATTGGCATACATAGGGGCAGGTAATAGATACCAAGCAACTACTTACCGGCCCTGCTGTCAGCCCCTCTACCCCGCCTCAGAGCAGTCATGTGACCGCTCCTGCCGGGATTTTGCTACTTCCTGTGATGTCAACTGAGCAAGGAGTTTGTTGATGGGTATCTGCTAGGGCCAGATGGATGGGCAGACCCGGGAGGTGGATCCACTGGACCGAACTCCCCGAAGAGGGAACGGAGTCCGGTAGCCGGAGCACTTTAGGTAGCAGAACAGTCCGTGCACTTAGAACACAATGGAGAAGTCCCTGGGACCACGGGGTCACTGATGGTGGTCCGGGTGACGGAGCTCAGGTTCGGAAGCCGGGATGATGTTAGGCGGGGTCCGGAACCGTTGGAGCAAGATGACGGGTCACCGCAGGGAACCGGGATGGTATGGACTGTCAGGATGGCAGATAGGCAGCGTTCGGGGTTCGAGATACAGCAGGACCGGATGGCAATGCAGGCTCGGCTCTAAAAGAGAGAGAGGTAAGTATCTCACAGGAACACAAGGAGACCTGACTCCTAGCTTGGGAAACACGAAGAACAGGCCCCGCCCCCTTGGACATTAATCCCCTTTATACCCTGTACCTGTGTGCATCATTTCCTGTCAGTGGACACTGGCCCTTCAAGAAAGGGTCAGTGACCGCGCGCGCGCCCTAATGCGCATGCGCGCGGCCCGGGTGCCAGAAGCCAGGGCAGGAAGCTGAGAGGAGGAAGCAGCAGCGCCGGCCAGGGGCTGGGAAGCCGACGGGCGCCGGGAGCGGGGACCAGGGAGCCTGGGGAGCGCGGCCAAAGGAGGCTGGAGAGCGGGGAGCGTGGCAGGTGAGCCGGGGAGCGGAGCGGAGGACCCGGGGAGCGTGACAGTACCCCCCCCCCACGCCCCCCTCCCCGCAACCGGGACAGGAAGGCACGGATCAGCGGAGTGCCCACATTCTCCCTGGGCTCCCAGGATCTATCCTCAGGACCATACCCTGCCCAGTCCACCAGGAAGAACTGTCGGCCTCGAACGGTCTTCATGGCCACGATATCCCTTACCGCATAGATGTCGTCCTCAGCAATAGGAGGAGGGGCCGGACTGGCAGCAGCGGAGAAGGGACCAAGGACAACCGGCTTGAGCAGAGAGACGTGGAAGGAGTTGGGTATCCTCATCGTGGCCGGAAGCTGCAGTTTGTAGGAGACCTCATTGATCTTGCCGATGACTTTAAACGGTCCGATGTAGCGAGGTCCCAGCTTGTAGGATGGTAACTTCAATCGGACGTACTTGGAAGCAAGCCAGACGAGATCTCCCGGAGAGAAACATGGAGGATCCAGACGTCTCTTGTCCGCGTGTCTCTTCATCCGCAGGGATGCACGTGCAAGGGACGCCTTAACTGAGTCCCAAATGGTTGTAAAGTCACGGAGTACTGCATCAGCAGCAGGGATGTCCGAGGAAGAGGATACAGGCAATGGGACAGACGGCTGAAGTCCGTAGACGACATGGAAGGGAGAACAGGAGGAGGACTCACTGACGTGGTGATTATGGGAGAATTCCGCCCAAGGAAGAAGTGTGGACCAATCATCATGATGGGCGTTGACGTAGTGACGTAAGAAAGTGGTCAATATCTGATTGACCCGTTCCACTTGGCCGTTCGACTGAGGATGGTAGGCAGAGGAAAAGTCCAGCGTTACTCCCAGATGTTTACAGAGAGCCCTCCAGAAGCGGGAGGTGAACTGAGTTCCTCTGTCGGACACAATGTGTGATGGAAAGCCGTGCAAGCGGAAGATGTGATGTATATAGGCGTCCGCGAGTTCCTGGGCAGAGGGCAGTCCAGCCATAGGGACGAAATGGGCCATTTTAGAGAACCGATCCACCACGACCCATATGACTGTGTGTCCGGAGGACAATGGCAAGTCCGTAATAAAGTCCATCGCAATGTGTTGCCAGGGAACTGAGGGTATGGGCAGAGGCAGAAGACGGCCATATGGCAGGTGTTTGGGCGTCTTGTTCCTGGCACAAGAAGAGCAAGCAGAGACAAAAGAGGCGACGTCCGTGCGAAGGGATGGCCACCAGTAATGACGTACAATCGCACCCCATGTCCTCTTCTGACCAGCATGACTGGCTGTTTTCGAGGCATGGCCCCAGTGTAGCACTTTATGCCTGTCTGTCTCAGAGACATAGGTCTTCCCGGGCGGTATCTGGGCCAGGGTGACAGGAGCCACCGGAATAATCTTACTTGGACAGACGATGGGTTGGGATGTCTCCTCTTCCTGCTCCATGGGCATGAAAGTCCTAGACAAGGCATCAGCACGTACATTCTTGTCCGCGGGTCGGAAATGGAGCTGGAAATCGAACCGGGCAAAGAACAAGGACCACCTGGCTTGCCGGGGGTTCAGTCGCTGAGCAGACCGCAGGTATTCCAGGTTTTTGTGGTCCGTGTAAATAATGACGGGGTACACTGCACCTTCCAGGAGATAGCGCCATTCCTCCAGAGCCAGTTTGACTGCCAATAGCTCTCGGTCACCGATGGTGTAATTGCGTTCAGGGGCGGAGAAGCTCTTGGAGAAGAAACCGCAAGTCACCATCTTCCCGGAGGAGGACTTCTGCATGAGCACTGCTCCGGCTCCTGAGGAGGAGGCATCCACCTCCAAGGTGAACTGGCGGTTTAACTCTGGACGGTGGAGTACAGGAGAGGAGGCAAAGGCTCGCTTTAGAGAGCCAAACGCGGCGTCGGCCGCAGGTGACCAGTCCTTTGGATTAGCCCCCTTCTTGGTCAAGGCGGAGAGAGGAGCAGTCAGAGCAGAGAAGTGAGGAATGAACTGGCGGTAATAATTGGCGAATCCCAGAAAACGTTGGATTGCCTTCAGTCCAGAAGGAGGAGGCCAGTTGAGAATGGCAGAGACCTTCTTTGGGTCCATCTGCAGTCCGGTCTCGGTGATGAGGTAACCCAGGAAGGGGAGAGAAGACTGTTCGAAGACACACTTCTCGTACTTGGC
This sequence comes from Anomaloglossus baeobatrachus, assembly GCF_048569485.1. Classification (NCBI taxonomy): domain Eukaryota; kingdom Metazoa; phylum Chordata; class Amphibia; order Anura; family Aromobatidae; genus Anomaloglossus; species Anomaloglossus baeobatrachus. The sequence goes on from NW_027442236.1 coordinate 8,074, forward strand.
GTACAGACGATTCTCTCTCAGTCTTTGTAGAACCTGTTGCACGTTCTTACGGTGGGTCTGGAGGTCCGGAGAGAAGACAAGGATGTCATCCAGATATACCACCACACAGACGTAGAGAAGGTCCCGGAACACGTCGTTCACTAATTCTTGGAAGACGGCTGGTGCGTTACACAGGCCGAAGGGCATCACGCAGTATTCATAGTGCCCATCACGAGTGTTGAACGCGGTCTTCCATTCGTCCCCTGAGCGAATACGGACCAGGTTGTAGGCACCCCGAAGATCCAACTTGGTGAAGACACGAGCTCCTCTGAGCCGATCAAACAATTCGGGGATGAGCGGCAGGGGGTACTTGTTTTTTACGGTAATTTGGTTCAATCCCCGGTAGTCTATGCATGGTCGTAGGTCGCCCTCTTTCTTCTTTACAAAGAAAAAGCCAGCTCCAGCAGGAGAGGAGGATCTCCGAATGAATCCCCTAGCCAGGCTCTCTGTGATGTACGTAGACATGGCCCTTGTTTCGGCTGGAGACAATGGATATATCCTTCCTCGAGGTGGTGTAGTTCCCGGGAGCAGGTCAATGGCACAATCGTAAGGGCGATGTGGCGGAAGTACCTCTGACTCCTTCTTATCAAAGACGTCTACGAAGGACCAATAGGCTGAGGGTAGTCCCGGTAGGGTCTCTGGAACCGGAGGTCGCCGGATGGGTTTTATGGTCTTCAGACAGGTATCATGGCAAGAAGACCCCCATCGAGTGATATCGCCAGTGCCCCAGCTGACTGAAGGTTCGTGTGTCCGCAACCAAGGAAGACCCAGCAGGATTTGATGTGACATGTGTGGGAGGACGTAGAGAGCGATGTTCTCGGTGTGCAGAGCGCCGATACGCAGTTCAAGCGGCTTGGTGATCCAGGAGATGGTGTCAGAGAGGGGTCTCCCATCCACAGAGGCAATCACAAGAGGTTTGGCGAGTGGAGTAACAGGCACCTGGTATTTGTCCACCGTGGCCTGCTGGATAAAATTGCCTGCTGCCCCAGAATCGAGGTACGCCTCAGCCGTAAACCGCGTCTCTCCCGTTGTCACTTGCACAGTCCATGTAACCGGGTCTGAGAGAGTCCCAGCACCTAGGGTGGCCTCTCCTACCAACCCTAGGCTTTGGAGTTTCCCGGCCTCTCTGGACAGGCGCGTAGCAGGTGTGTGCCCTCTCCGCAGTAGAAGCAGAGACCCTTGGCGAGTCGCTCTGCTCGACGTTGTTCAGACTGTCGCACACGGTCGATCTGCATGGGCTCATGGACGGAGGCACCAGAGGTCGTTGACTGGAGTACGGCGGGCTTCTGTGGAGGAGAGGCATGCCGTACCGGACGTCTCTCACGGGACACCTCTTTGGACCGCTCCTGAAAGCGAATGTCCACTCGAGTCGCTAGGGTAATCAGGGCGTCCAGGGTGGACGGTACGTCACGTCCAGCCAGCTCATCTTTGATTCGACCCGCGAGTCCTTCCCAGAAGGCGGCTGTTAGGGCCTCGTTATTCCACCCGAGTTCTGAAGCCAAGGTGCGGAAACGGATGGCGTATTGATCCACCGTCAGAGTTCCTTGACGTAACCGGAGAAGAGATGAAGCAGACGCGGAGGCGCGTCCCGGCTCGTCAAAGGTGCTGCGAAAGGCCTGCAGGAACTCTTGGAGATTCTTGGTCATAGGGTCCTCCTTCTCCCACAAGGGGTTCATCCACGCCAGTGCCTCGCCCTCTAGGTGAGACATTATGAAGGCGACCTTGGCTTGGTCGGAGGCAAACAAATGCGGCAGCTGCGTGAAATGAAGGGAGCATTGGTTTATAAACCCCCTGCAGGTCTTGGGATCTCCGGCGTAACGGGGTGGTGAAGCCAAACGAAGTCTGGAAGCATCCGAAGAGGCTGCCACGGGAGCGGGAGCCGTGGATTGACTAGTGGAGACCCGGGGCGCAGAAGATGTGACCGAGGCTTGTAGCGTGTTCAGGCGGGCGTCCACGGAAGTCATAAAGTTCAGCATGCGGGTCTGGACTTCACGCTGGCGTTGGAGTTCCTCTTGCAAGGCCGCTAGCGCTTCGGCGGGATCCATGGCCTGTTCTTACTGTTAGGGCCAGATGGATGGGCAGACCCGGGAGGTGGATCCACTGGACCGAACTCCCCGAAGAGGGAACGGAGTCCGGTAGCCGGAGCACTTTAGGTAGCAGAACAGTCCGTGCACTTAGAACACAATGGAGAAGTCCCTGGGACCACGGGGTCACTGATGGTGGTCCGGGTGACGGAGCTCAGGTTCGGAAGCCGGGATGATGTTAGGCGGGGTCCGGAACCGTTGGAGCAAGATGACGGGTCACCGCAGGGAACCGGGATGGTATGGACTGTCAGGATGGTAGATAGGCAGCGTTCGGGGTTCGAGATACAGCAGGACCGGATGGCAATGCAGGCTCGGCTCTAAAAGAGAGAGAGGTAAGTATCTCACAGGAACACAAGGAGACCTGACTCCTAGCTTGGGAAACACGAAGAACAGGCCCCGCCCCCTTGGACATTAATCCCCTTTATACCCTGTACCTTTGTGCATCATTTCCTGTCAGTGGACACTGGCCCTTTAAGAAAGGGTCAGTGACCGCGCGCGCGCCCTAATGCGCATGCGCGCGGCCCGGGTGCCAGAAGCCAGGGCAGGAAGCTGAGAGGAGGAAGCAGCAGCGCCGGCCAGGGGCTGGGAAGCCGACGGGCGCCGGGAGCGGGGACCAGGGAGCCTGGGGAGCGCGGCCAAAGGAGGCTGGAGAGCGGGGAGCGTGGCAGGTGAGCCGGGGAGCGGAGCGGAGGACCCGGGGAGCGTGACAGTATCACTGCAAATGTCATTTTGACTCCCTGCTGCCACACAGTACCCTGCACCCTCTTCGTATTCCGTACTCTCTCTTCCCCGTCCCCTGTGTGCAGCTGTCTGCTCTGTGGGTTGTGGCTAGAAGGACCTGTCTGGGAAGTGAGCGTGACCATTTTGGTTAGTAGGGATTACTGGCTTGGTTGGTAGGCGTGGCAAAGTTTCCCGCCATCCACTATAATCATGCAAGGGGGAGGTACCCCCCCCTTACTTTCCCCCTACATCTGGACGTCTTACCCCCAGACTCCCTGATTCTGTTATAAACAACTCCATGACCACATGAAGTATCTTCGTGATATCAGTTATGTTGGTGGAGGCCATGGACATGATGTCAGGAAAGGTCCTTTAGCCAACTGGAATTTAGCCTCTACAGTGCGCTGTAATATCTCCCCGCGCTGTGATTTGGTGATGCAAGCTTATGAATAAGAACAAGCTGACAGCAGCGTCACCTGCGGGCGCCGCTGATCTCCTGTGCACTATATTTCTCCACTGCGCTATGTGATGAGCTGCTGTCGGCTTATGAATAGGAAAAAGCCTGCAGCAGCATCATTTGTGAGCGCCACTGATCTCCTGTGCACTGTATTCTCCCCCTGCTCTATATGATGAGCTGCTGCGGGCTTATCAAGAGCAACAAGCTGACAGCAGCATCACCTGGGGGCGCCGCTGATCTCCTGTGCTCTGTATTCTCCCCCTGCTCTATATGATGAGCTGCTGCGGGCTTATCAAGAGCAACAAGCTGACAGCAACGTCACCTGGGGGCGCCGCTGATCTCCTGTGCTCTGTATTCTCCCCCTGCTCTATGTGATGAGCTGCTGTGGGCTTATCAAGAGCAACAAGCTTACAGCAGCATCACCTGGGGGCGCCGCTGATCTCCTGTGCTCTGTATTCTCCCCCTGCTCTATATGATGAGCTGCTGCAGGCTGATCAAGAGCAACAAGCTGACAGCAGCATCACCTGGGGGCGCCGCTGATCTCCTGTGCTCTGTATTCTCCCCCTGCTCTATATGATCTATATTAATGTTTTTTTATGTGTAAAATTTGTGCAAAGCCAGAAAAATCATAGATAAATGCTAGATAGTCAGATATATGGACTGATATAGATACTAGAAACAGTAGACCGAGATAGATGACTTAGATATATAGCTATATAATATAGATAGATGGATGATATATAGATAGAGAAAGCTAGATAGCTTGTACAACTACAACAGCGGAAGTAATTACTAATTTTAGTGAAAAAATTGATGTAGTTGTCCCCCTCCCCCTAATTGGATCCAAGATCCACCCGCACCTGTTTCCCTGTTAAGTCGCTCGGCCAAAGTGCGGCAGCGTGATTTAAATGGCCACGGCGGGGACCGTGCGCTTCCTCGCCGCCATCTGCAGCCACGTGAAGTGATCACGGGGTACCGATGGTTGCTATGGTAGCGTCAGGTCATGTGATGATCCTGACACTTCCATATCATAGTTTGTCTAAGGCCGGCTTCTCACTTGCGATTTTCTCGCAGTAGTGCAATGCGAAAAATTCTCGCATTGCACTCGGACACATGTTAAACAATGAGGCAGCTCCTATCTGCTATTTTTTTCTCAGTCCAAATTGGACTGAGAAAAAAAATCGCAGCAGGCTGCTATTTGTAGAGTTTCACGCACGAGTCTCTCCATTGCAACTCTATGGGAGCGTGAAAAAAAAAAGCATGTCACATGGACCGGCACTCACACCATCCTACTGACATTCGTTTTTCTAAATACATTAATCGCATGTTTCTCAAAACACTGGAAATGAGTGAGGTCTAACAATGTCGGTCAATCATAGAGATTGACCGACATTGTGAGACCTCACTCATTTCCAGTGTTTTGAGAAACATGCGATTATTGTCAGTCGGTCTCTCCCTCTCGGTCTCTATTCTCTCTCTTGTCGGTCTGTCTCTCTCTCTGTCCATGTCGGTCTATCCCTCTCCCCCCTCTCTCATATTCACTGATCCCCAGTCACCGGCGCGGCGCTGCACCGCGTTCATACTGCTCCGGCGGCTTCTCTTTTGAAAAAGCCGGCCGCTCATTATTCAATCTCGTATTCCCTGCTTTCCCCACCCACCGGCGCCTATGATTGGTTGCAGTCAGACACGCTCCCACGATGAGTGACAGCTGTCTCACTGCAACCAATCACAGCTGCCAGTGGGTGGGTCTATATAATGCAGTAAAAAAAAAAATAAAAAAAAAAAATGGCGTGCGGTTCCCCCCAATTTTAATACCAGCCAGGGTAAAGCCACACAGCTGCAGGCTGGTATTCTCAGGATGGGGAGCCCCACGTTATGGGGAGCCCCCCACCCTAACAATATCAGCCAGCAGCCGCCCGGAATAGCCGCATCCATTAGATGCGACTGTCCCGGGACTGTACCCGGCCATCCCGAATTACCTTGTGCGGTGGCAATCGAGGTAATAAGGAGTTAATGGCAGCAGCCCATAGCTGCCACTAAGTCCTTGATTAATCATGGCAGGCGTCTCCCCGAGATACCTTCCATGATTAACCTGTAAGATTAAGAAAATTAAGACATACACCCAAAAATCCTTTATTTGAAATAAAAAACCCTCTTTTACCACTTTATTCAAGACCCCAAATACCCTTCCATGTCCGACGTAATCCACAGAGGTCCCTCGACGCTGTCAGCTCTGCTACATCGGAAGCTGACAGAGAGCGGTCACAGACCACGACCGCTCTCTGTGAGCTACCCGCAGCGACTGAAGTGAGTCGCGCTATCAGCGATAACGTCACTCAGGTTACCCGCAGCCACAGATCTCAGCGGGAGGACTTCTGCTGTGGCCACGGGAAACCTCAGTGACGGGGCGGCTCACTGTGGTCACTCAGGGGATTTGCGGTCACCGGTGAGACCTTCACCGGTGACCGAAAATCAGGCCATGTCACACAGACAGAGCCGTGGGATGACAATGAAGTCAGGTGACGTTCATCCGACTTCATTCTGATCGTGCAGCTCTGTCTGTGTCTGCTGTCATCGGCTATTCAGCTCTGCTACATTGCTCTGTCTGTGGCTGCTGTCAGCGGCCAAGAAGCAGAGCTGAATGGCAGATGACAGCTGCTGAGTGAAAAAATAAAAGGATCATACATGGATCACACACGCATTACACACGCTCTGCTAGCCTGGAAACAAAAAAAAGCATTGCACTTGCATTGCACACTGACCTAACGTGCACTAAAATCGGCCGAGTTTTTTTCATGAAAGTCGGACCGATTTTACACGCATAAGTGTGTTTCCAGCCTAAGAACCGCGTAAGCTGTGGCTATTAAGGGAACAGTGACCTTTTATGATCAGAGCTGTACAGCTCTCATCAGAAAAAATGCAGCAGCAATCAGACTGCTGATCCCTATACTAGAGGGACTAGTAACAAAAAAAAGTTTTAAAAAATAAAAATCTAATCTATTAAGTTATTTTTTTACAGGTTTTTTTCTTCTTTAAAGCGGGCTTTACATGCAATGACATCGCTAACGAGATGTCGTTGGGGGTCACGGAATTCGTGACGCATATCCGACTTCGTTAGCGACGTCGTTGCGCGTGAAACGATCAAAATTACTTACCTGATCGTTGACACTTCGTTCCTTTCCCGAATATCGTTGCTGTTGCAGGACGCAGGTTGTTCTTCGTTCCTGCGGCAGCACACGTCGCTATGTGTGACACCGCAGGAACGAGGAACATCACCGTACCTGCAGCCGCCCGCAATGAGGAAGGAAGGAGGTGGGCGGGATGTTCAGCCCGCTCATCTCCGCCCCTCTGCTTCTATTGGGCGGCCGCTTAGTGACGCCGAACGAACCACCCCCTTAGAAAGGAGGTGGTTCGCCGGCCACAGTGACATCGCTAGGCAGGTAAGTATGTGTGACGGGTCCTAACGATGTTGTGCGCCACGGGCAGCAATTTGCCCGTGACGCACAACCGATGGGGGCGGGTGCTTTCACCAGCGACATCGCTAGTGATGTCGTTGTGTCTAAAGCCCGCTTAAGTTTAAATAATAGTTTTGAATGACACCATTCATTTTACTCTATAGTTTATTGGAAAGTGGTGAAAAAAATCCACATGTGGAGAAATTGTGAAATTCCACAATGGTGTGGTTTTTGGTTTTTTTTATTCACCATGTTCACTATATGGCAAAACTTACATGTCTGTATAATGCCTCAGGTACGAGTTCATAGATACCAAACATGTATACTTCTTTTATGTAAGGGGTGAAAAATTCAGAAGTTTTGGGTAGATGCGCTGTATTTATTGCTTGTTATTGCATTTTAAGGCAATGTTACGGCAACCAAAAAAAACACGTAATTTTGTCGTTTGGAATTTCTTTTCTTGCTACGCCGTGTACCAATCAAATAAATTGATTTTATATGTTGATAGATCAGGCATTTCTGAAAGCGGCGATACTAAATATGTGTGTCATTTTTTAACTGTTTTATTTTCAATGAGGGCGGTGATTTGAACTTTAGTTTTTGGGGGGGGGGTTTTTTCATTTTTTTTTTATTGATTTTTGATAGTCTGATCCACCCGCTCCTTTTAGCTGCTTATATCTGCTTATCAGATCAGCAGACAAGTGCAGGGATTACCGCGGGCTCCCACATAGGGCTGACACGGCCAAGGACGAACCAGTGCATCCTTGGTCTCGAAGGGACTGCCTGAAATCTGGAAGCCATGGACGTCTCCAAACGCTGGGTGTACTCCTTGGTGATGCTTTGCTTCCCTTTCCTCAATTGAACATTGCCGGTTATCTTTCTGCCTTAACCTCTTAATGACAGAGCCAATTTTGCAATTTTCAAACTGAATTTTTACGCTTTTAAACCGGAGATTTACATCACACAAAATAGTTAATAAATAACATTTCCCACCTGTCTACTTTACATCAGCCCCATTTTTGAAATTTTTTTTTTTTGTTAGGAAGCTAGAAGGGTTAAACAAACGTTTATCAGCAATTTCTCATTTTTACAACAAAATTTACAAAACTATTTTACTATCACATACATTTCACATTTGAAGTGACAATGAAGAGGCCTAGGTGACAGAAAATACCCAACGGTGTTTAATGTCACATTAAGGCTATGTACGCACGTTGCGTAATTTCATGCATTTAAACTGTGTTTAGCACTGCAGCGTAAATGCATGTGTCCTGCGTCCCCAGCACAATCTATGAAGATTGTGCAAAATCCATCCGCACGTTGTGTTTGAGAGCGCAGCGATTTGCATGCTGAAATTTTGATCTTAATCGCTGCGCTCAAAAAAGCAACTGTCACTTATTTGGTGCGCTTTGGATGCTGCTCTTACTCTGTCTATGGCCTCTTTCACACGTACGTGCCTCCGGTACGTGTTTGGCAGTTTTTTCACGTACCGGAGACACGTACACACGTAGACCTAGGTATTCCTATGGTTCTGGACACACGTAAGTATTTGCGCACGGAACGTGTGTCCGTTTCGTACTTACGTGTTTCTCACGCTGACATGTCCGTTTTCTCTCCGGCATCACGGGTGTCACACAGAATGCAAACGTGTCACACGTAATGCAAATGGACCACACGGATGTGTTCTGTGTGACACGCACCGGAGAAAAGACATGTGTGTGAGAAAAAAACAAAACTTTACTCACCTTCTCCAGCCCTGCAGTCTCTGCCGCTGCTGTCACTTGCTGCTGACCGCCGCTCATTATGCTAATTGAATATTCACTTCACTGCGGCCAGAAGCTGCAGAAGCGGGGAGTCGGCAGGACCGGAGACCGAAGATCAGCACCACGGACAGCGATGCCAGGGACAGGTGAGCAGAAAGTTCCGGTTCTTCGTGTGTTATCACGTATAACACACGGAGAACACACGTAGTGCCATAAACACGGCTCACGGAGGGCAAAACGCACCTCTGACACGTCCGTGAAAAACGTGCGTGGTTTTTCACGAACGTGTATAAGAGGCCTATGGGAGAGGCAGCATCCACAGCGCATGAAATCGGCATCTATTCTGCAGACACACTGCATCCATTATGCAGTGTTTCTGCAGCGATTTGAAGTGCACATGGGCTGCCAGATCACTGCAGAATTTTCAGCATGGACACTACGCAACGTGCGCACATAGCCTAAAGGCCGCTTTACACGCTGCGACATTGCTAGCATCGGCCCGCCCCCGTCGGTGGCACGATATGTGGTGATCGCTGCTGTAGCGAACATTATCGCTACGGTAGCGTCACACGCACATACATGTGCAGCGACGTCGCTGTGACTGGCGAACCGCCTCCTTTCTAAGGGGGCGGTTCGTTCAGCGTCACAGCAGCGTCACTGAACTGCCGTCCAATAGAAAAAGAGGGGAGGAGACGAGCGGCTGGAACATGCTGCCAACCTCCTTCCTTCCTCCTTTTCCGGTGGACGCAGGTAAGGAGATGTTTGTCATTCCAGCGGCGTCACACATAGCGATGTGTGCTGCCGCAGGAACGACAAACATCGTACCTGCAGCAGCAACGATAAATTGGGAAGAGGGGGCGATGTCACCGATGAGCGATTTTGAACGTTTTTGCGACGATTCAAAATCACTCATAGGTGTCACACACAACGACATCGCTAAAGCGGCCGGATGTGCGTCACAAATTCCGTGACCCCCAACGAGATCGCTTTAGCGATCTCGTAGCGTGTAAAGCCACCTTTAGAACGTTTAAACCTTCTAACATGTCACAAAAGGGGATGTCAGGAATGAAGCTGATGCAAAGTAGATATCTAGTGAATACTAACTAATTTTTTTTTTTCCATGTTATTCTTCAGGAGCCATACGAACGTCAACACTCCTAATTCTATAAGACGCAGCCAAAGACTAAGCATGAAAGAAAAATTATATTATAATTATGACCAAATCTACCTTTATGAATCTGAGAGGCTTCGAGGAGGTATATTGTATATGTTTGTATGTACCTATTATAATTTGTTATATGTGTAATATGCGTTCTAACTCTAGATGGTCTTGTACTTTTGGCCATCATTTTGAGTTTGAAGGGGAATTTGTAATCCCACTTTAGTATATGTCTGTATGAGTGATAAGTTACCAGACATTTTACCTTGATCAAATGTATAGGGGCAGGGCTGCTTTTAAAGAATATATTAAATTGTACCTTTTAGTATTGTTTTCTCTTAAAGGGAACCTGTCAGGTGCAATATGCACCCAGAACGACGAGCAGTTCTGGGTGTGTATTTTTAATCCCTGCCTAATTTTCCCTGTATCTAGTAGCATACATAAAGAGATCTTTATAAAACATTTCTAAAGATCTTTTATGATATGCTAATGAGCGCAGGGACAAGTCGCAAGGGTATTCGTTCCTGCGCTCATTACGCCCTCTTAGCACGCCCTTGTTGGCGTACATACAAGCTAACATGCTATTCAGTGCCCATGGCCCAACGTCATCATTGACAGTGATACTTGTATCATTGTCCATTGCACCGCCTCAGACACCGGGCTTTAGGCCTGAAACACACATCCGTGAAACACGTGCGTGTTTGGTCCGTTTCCGTGTATACTGGAGACACGGCCAAACGTGCACCAATGTTACTATATCTCTGCGGTTACAATTGCGTTTTTGGTTATGTCCGTGAGTCCGTCTCCGTGATGCGTTTTTTGGTCCGTGTCTCACGCCAGCATGTCCGTTTTATTCACGCAACACGCAGCACGGACCCAATGAAAGTCAATGGGTCTGTGCGCACGTCCGAGTGACACGGACGCATCTCTGTTTGTTCCCTGTATGTTTTGTGCTTTTTTCATGTGATGTCAGTCTTTTTTCTTTTTATGTTTCGTTCTCTCCCTCAGTCCGTCGGTCGGTCTCTATGTCTGTCTGTCCCTCTAGCTGTCTGGCGGTTAGTTCCCCCCTCTCTCATACTTACCATTCCCCGATCTCCGGCGCGGCGCTGCACGGCTGTTATAAAAACTCCGGCGGCTTTTCCTCTTTTGAAAAAGCCGGCCGCCCATTAATCAATCTCGTATTCCCTGCTTTACCCGCCCACCGGCGGCTGTGATTGGTTGCAGTGAGACACGCCCACCACGCTGAGTGACAGCTGTCTCACTGCACCCAATCACAGCAGCTGGTGGGCGTGTCTATACTGTGCAGTAAAATAAATAAATAAATAATTAAAAAAAATGGCGTGCGGTCCCCCCCATTTTAATACCAGCCAGATAAAGCCATACGGCTGAAGGCTGGTATTCTCAGGATGGGGAGCTCCACGTTATGGGGGGCCCCTCACCCTAACAATATCAGTCAGCAGCCGCCCAGAATTGCCGCATACATTATATGCGACAGTTCTGGGACTGTACCCGGCTCTTCCCGATTTACCCTGGTGCGTTGGCAAATCGGGGTAATAAGGAGTTATTGGCAGCCCATAGCTGCCAATAAGTCCTAGATTAATCATGTCAGGCGTCTATGAGACACCTTCCATGATTAATCTGTAAGTTACAGTAAAAAAACACACACACCTGAAAAAATCCTGAAAAAGCAGGGAATACGAGATTGATTAATGGGCGGCCGGCTTTTTCAAATTAGAAAAAGCCGCCGGAACAGTGTGAACGCCGTGCAGCGCCGGTGATCGGGGAACGGTGAGTATGAGATAGGGGGGGACACTTCAGTCACTCGGGGGATTAGTGGTCACCGGTGAATCCTTCACAGGTGACCGCTAATCAGTACACGGCACAAAGACAGAGCCGCGGCATGAGAATGAAGTCGGGTGAAGTTCACCCGAGTTCATTCTCATCCCGCTACTCTGTCTTCCGACATGTAGTAACGACATTTTGCATCACACACGTACATTTCACACGGACAACACACACACACATGTCAGTTATTTCACTCACGCACACACGGACATTCCACACGCACATACGGCTAGCATACGGGATACACACGCAGGCCACACATACCATAAAAACGGACCTAAAAAACGGAAAACGGACCCGAAAAACGGCCCGTTTTACACGGACATGGTTTTCACGGATGTGTGGCGGAGGCCTTAGGGTCAGTGTGCATGGATCAGAAGTCACAGCACTTCCGATCATGTGCACTAGACCTCTCTGAAGCCAAGACAAAAACACCCGGCTTTATAGAGCGCATGACCAGAAGTGCGGGGCATTCTGATCCATGCGCACTAACCCCAAGCCAGCGTTCTGAGGCGGTGCAACGGACAGAGGTACGGACGTCACTGCCCATGATGGCCATGGGCATGGAATAGCATGTTTGCATGCCCCTATGGGTGTGATAACATGCTAGGAGCGCGGAATTCGTGCAGGAATGGACGCCCTTGCGACTAGTCCCTGCGCTCATTAGCATATCATGAAGGATCTTTAAAAATACAAAAAGAGATTTTAAGAAAAAGTATGTTATTAGATAAAGGGACTTTTAGGCAAGGATTAGCAACTATGCACCCAGAACTGCTTACCTGACAGACTCCCTTTAACCCCTTCACGACTGCGTGACATGATAGTATGTCCTATGTCAACGTGACTTAATAACCAAGGGATGTACCGTTACGTCCTAACCATTGTGAGGGCACAGGGAGCTGTGCTCCCACGAACGTGGCCAGTGGCTCGGCTTACCTGACAGCCGACCCAATGCCCCCACAGCCAGAGATGGTGCCTGTGCCGTCCCTGGCTGTTGAACTCCCTAATTGCTGCAATCAGTACCAATCGCAACACATAGAGGTTTAGTAGAGGTATTGCTCTTCCCGCTAATCGGGACCCCCATGATGCAATCACTAGAGCCTGATCATTGTCATGGTGACAAGGTCGTCATCATGACTTCCAGGTTACCTGACTACTGGGAGCCTACAGAGAGCCTGTGTGACCATGCCTGCAGCATGATCACACACTCTCAGTGCAGTGCTGACAGCTGAGATGTCCTGGCAGTGATCAAGAACTGCAGAACATTGCAGCTGTGATCAGAGCACTGTGAGGTGCTGCCCTGTAAAGGGACTAAGTGGAAAAGGTAAAGTGAGAATATTAAAAAAAAAATCAGAAAATAAAGAGCTAAAAAAAATCCAATATATATGTAAAAAAAAATAAACAAATAAAAGTACACATATTTAGTATTGCCACATTCGTAAAAACCCGAGCTATAAAACGGTCACGCTAGTTAACCCCTTAAGTGTACACGGTAAAATAAAAAGTACCAAAATATGTCTTTTCAACATACAGCTGACAAAAAAGTGGAATAAAAACGCAATCAAAAAGTCAGCTGTATATATAAATGGTACCTCTGAAAACGTCATTTTGTCTAGCAAAAAACAAGCCACCATACAGCTCAGTCAGCTAAAAAATAAAAAAGTTATAGCTCTCGAATGCAACAATATAATTTTTTTTTTCCTATAATATTGTTTTTATGATGTAAAAGCGCAAAACAAAAAGAAGCTGTATAAATATGGTATCTCTGTAATCGAACCGATCTGTAGTATAAAACTATCTGATCAATTTTACAGCATGGTGAATGGCGTAAAAAGAAAACTATTCCTTACTTGCTGTTTCTTTTTGAGTCTGCCTCACAGATTGTGGAATAGAAAGCAATCAAATATTTTCTTTGTCGCTCCTTATTGGGAGACCCAGACAATTGGGTGTATAGGCTATGCCTCCGGAGGCCGCACAAAGTATTACACTAAAAGTGTAAAGCCCCTCCCCTTCTGCCTATACACCTCCCGTGCTTCCACGGGCTCCTCAGTTTTTTGCTTTGTGCGAAGGAGGCAGACATGCACGCATAGCTCCACAGCTTAGTCAGCAGCAGCTGCTGACTATGTCGGATGGAAGAAAAGAGGGCCCATAACAGGGCCCCCAGCATGCTCCCTTCTCACCCCACTCTTGTCGGCGGTGTTTGTTAAGGTTGAGGTATCCATTGCGGGTACGGAGGCTGGAGTCCACATGCTGTTTTCCTTCCCCATCCCCCTTAGGGCTCTGGGCGAAGTGGGATCCTTTCGGTCTCCAGGCACAGGAGACCGTGCTCCATCCACAGCTCCTGAGGACCCTGCTGGATAGGAGCCGAGTATCGTTCAGGGACATGGCCCTGCTACTTTGAGGTACTCTGTGTCCCCGTGGGGACCGCGCACAGCAACACTCCAGCATTGCTGGGTGTGCTAGTGCACCGGGGACCGCAGCGCTGACTGCGTTTTGTGCCATTACACACTGCAGCGCCGCTGAGTGGGTTAGTGTATGGGGACTGCCGCGCTGACCGCCGCCGCCATTGTTTTCACTGCGGAGAGGCTGGGACTGTTAGTGCGCCGGGGACTTCCGCGCTGACCGCGCTTATACGGCGGCCGCGCTTATAACTCGAGTCCCCGGCTTTTGCGGCCTTGTCTCTTTTCTTCCCGCCCCCAGCCCTGCCAGTCAGGTGCAGGGCGGGACGCTGTACAGGACGGCAGCACTGAGGGCTGGAGCATGCTTTGCATACTCCACCCCCCTCACTGTGCACAGTGGGGCACCAGTTCCCGCACTTTCTGGGTCACGCCCACGGCTCCCTCCTCTCCTCAGGACGCCGGCAGCCATTTCTGTCAGCTCCCCTAACGCTGCAGAGGGGAGACAAGCTCTGGGGGACCCAGGCAGGGATGCTGGTGGCCACACAACCGCTTTAAGCGGGAGGTAATCAGCTCCTGAGCTGGCCCCACTTGTGCAGAAGTGTAATTATAGATTATATGTTTATAGGCTATACTTTACACTGTATGGTGCACGGTGGATTTCTGGCTATATACCCTATTGTGTTGCTCAGGGGAGACAACAGCATGGCACCCACAAGATGCAGGGGTGCCAAAACACAGGCTTAATATGCTGCCTGCGCCGCATGTATGACCTCGCTACCGGCAGGTTCCACTGACCCTCATTATGTGCACTGCTCGGCCCCTGTGGCACTTGCTCAGCCAGAGCCTCTGCTAAGGGGGGCCCAGGGGGAATCACCAGCTAACACTGTCCAGGTGACAGGGACGGAGTTTGCAGTTTTTACTGACAGACTTCTGAGACTATAGCTAAGATTCTAGAAGCTTTGCAGTCCAGACCGGTATCTCAGACCATGGGCACTGTGGAATCATTGCCCCCTGGTCCCCCTCAGTTGGAACAACAATGTTCTCCCGGGGTGTTTCATAGATCCCAGGGTGAGGTCTCTGACATGGAACGCAGACTCCTGATGGGGACGCCATAGTGAATAATCTTATTGCGTCCATCAATCAAATGTTGGATATTTCTCCCTCAGCTCCTCCAGTAGAGGAATCAGCTTCTCAGCAGGAGAAATTCCGTTTTAGGTTTCCTAAGCGTACAACGAGTATGTTTATGGACCACTCTGACTTCAGAGAGGCAGTCCAGAAACACCGAGCTTGTCCAGATAAGCGTTTTTCCAAGCGCCTTAATAGATACACGTTACCCCTTCCCCCCTGACGTGGTCAAGGGCTGGACTCAGTGTCCCAAGGTGGATCCTCCAATCTCCAGACTGGCGGCTAGATCCATAGTTGCAGTGGAAGATGGAGCTTCACTCAACGATGCCACTGACAGACAGATGGAGCTCTGGTTGAAATCCATCTATGAAGCTATCGGCGCGTCTTTTGCTCCAGCATTCGCAGCCGTATGGGCACTCCAAGCTATCTCAGCTGGTCAGGCGCAAATTGACGCACTCACATGTACTTCTGCGCCGCAGGTGGCGTCCATAACCTCTCAAACGTCGGCATTTGCGTCCTACGCTATTAATGCTGTCCTGGACTCTGCGAGCCGTACGGCGGTTGCAGCCGCCAATTCGGTGGCAATACGCATACGGGAATGGAAGGCAGATTCGGCTTCCAAAAAGTGCTTAACGGGTTTGCCATTTTCTGGCGACCGTTTGTTTGGTGAGAGATTGGATGTAATCATCAAACAATCCAAGGGAAAGGAAACATCCTTACCCCAGGCCAAACCGAAAACACCCCAACAGATGAGAGGACAGTCGAGGTTTCGGTCCTTTCGAGGGGCGGGCAGGTCCCAATTCTCCTCGTCCAAAAGGCCTCAGAAGGATCAGAGGAACTCCGACGCATGGCGGTCTAATTCACGCCCTAAAAAGACCGCCGGAGGTGCCGCTTCCAAGGCGGCTTCCTCATGAAGGATGGAGTTCAGCTCTCGTCCTCCGACTCGATTCTTCAGAACATCGCCGCCTCCTGAGCGAGCCGAGGCTCTTCTGCAGGCGGTGGGCATTCTGAAAGCAGAAGGAGTGGTGGTCCCGGTTCCTCTTCAGCAACAGGGTCACGGTTCTACTCCAACCTGTTTGTGGTTCCAAAGAAGGACGGGTCCTTCCGTCCTGTTTTGGACCTAAAACTGCTCAACAAACACGTAATGACCAGGCGGTTCCGGATGGAATCCCTCCGCTCCGTCATCGCCTCAATGTCCCAAGTAGATTTCCTCGCATCGATCGATATCAAGGATGCTTATCTCCACGTACCAATTGCTCCAGAGCATCAGCACTTCCTGCGCTTCGCCATAGGAGACGAACACCTTCAGTTCGCGGCACTGCCGTTCGGCCTGGCGACAGCCCCAAGGGTTTTCACCAAGGTCATGGCTACAGTAGTTGCGGTCCTCCACTCTCAGGGTCACTCGGTGATACCTTACTTAGACGATCTGCTGGTCAAGGCACCCTCTCAAGAGGCATGCCAACACAACCTCAACGTTACTTTGGACACTCTCCAGAGTTTCGGGTGGATCATCAATTTTCCAAAGTCAAATCTGACACCGGTCCAATCGCTGACATATCTTGGCATGGAGTTTCATACTCTTCCAGCGATAGTGAAGCTTCCGCTGGACAAACAGCGTTCACTACAGACAGGGGTGCAATCTCTCCTTCAAGGTCGGTCACACCCCTTGAGGCGCCTCATGCACTTCCTGGGGAAGATGGTGGCAGCAATGGAGGCAGTCCCTTTCGCGCAGTTTCACCTGCGTCCTCTTCATTGGGACATCCTATGCAAATGGGACAGGATGCCGACGTCCCTAGACAGGAACGTCTCCCTCTCTCAGGCAACCAAAGCTTCCCTTCGGTGGTGGCTTCTTCCCACCTCATTATCGAGGGGGAAATCCTTCCTACCCCCATCCTGGGCGGTGGTCACGACGGACGCGAGTCTGTCAGGGTGGGGAGCAGTCTTTCTCCACCACAGGGCTCAGGGTACGTGGACTCAGCAAGAGTCCTCACTTCAGATCAATGTTCTGGAGATCAGGGCAGTGTATCTTGCCCTGAAAGCGTTCCAGCAGTGGCTGGAAAGCAAGCAGATTCGAATTCAGTCGGACAACTCCACAGCGGTGGCTTACATCAACCACCAAGGTGGAACACGCAGTCGGCAAGCCTTCCAGGAAGTCCGGCGGATTTTGATGTGGGTGGAAGCCACGGCCTACACCATCTCCGCAGTTCACATCCCGGGCGTGGAAAACTGGGAAGCAGACTTTCTCAGTCGCCAGGGCATGGACGCAGGGAAATGGTCCCTTCACCCGGACGTGTTTCAGGAGATCTGTTGCCGCCGGGGGGTGCCGGACGTCGACCTAATGGTGTCACGGCACAACAACAAGGTCCCAACATTCATGGCTCGATCTCAAGATCACAGAGCTCTGGCGGCAGACGCCTTAGTTCAGGATTGGTCGCAGTTTCAGCTTCCTTATGTGTTTCCCCCTCTGGCACTGTTGCCCAGAGTGTTACGCAAGATCAGGGCCGACTGCCGCCGCACCATCCTCGTCGCTCCAGACTGGCCGAGGAGGTCGTGGTACCCGGATCTGTGGCATCTCACGGTCGGCCAACCGTGGGCACTGCCAGACCGACCAGACTTGCTGTCTCAAGGGCCGTTTTTCCATTTGAATTCTGTGGCCCTCAACCTGACTGTGTGGCCATTGAGTCCTGAATCCTAGCGTCTTCAGGATTGTCTCAAGAGGTCATTGCCACAATGAGACAGGCTAGGAAACCAACGTCCGCCAAGATCTACCACAGGACGTGGAAAATATTCCTGTCGTGGTGCTCTGCTCAGGGTTTTTCTCCCTGGCCATTTGCCTTGCCCACTTTTCTGTCCTTTCTTCAATCCAGATTGGAAAAGGGTTTGTCGCTAGGCTCTCTTAAGGGACAAGTCTCTGCGCTCTCTGTGTTTTTTCAGAAACGCCTGGCCAGACTCCCACAGGTACGCACGTTCCTGCAGGGGGTTTGTCACATCGTCCCTCCTTACAAACGTCCGTTGGAACCCTGGGATCTGAACAGGGTGCTGATGTTTCTTCAGAAACCACCGTTCGAGCCAATGAGGGATATTTTGCTCGCACGCCTTTCGCAGAAAGTGGTTTTCCTAGTAGCAGTCACTTCGGAGAGTGTCTGAGCTAGCAGCATTGTCATGCAAAGCCCCTTTCCCGGGTTTCACCAGGACAAGGTGGTTCTGCGTCCGGTTCCAGAATTTCTCCCTAAGGTGGTATCCCCTTTTCATCTCAATCAGGATATCTCCTTACCCTCTTTTTGCCCTCATCCAATTCACCAATGTGAAAAGGATTTGCACTTGTTAGATCTGGGGAGAGCACTCAGACTCTACATTTCTCGTACGGCGCTCCTGCGCCGCTCGGATGCACTCTTGTCCTTGTCGCTGGCCAGCGTAAAGGGTCACAGGTTTCCAGATCAACCCTGGCTTGGTGGATCAAAGAACCAATTCTCGAAGCTTACCGTTCTGCTGGGCTTCCGGTCCCCTTAGGGCTGAAGGCCCATTCTACCAGAGCCGTGAGTACGTCCTGGGCTTTGAGGCACCAGGCTACGGCTCAGCAGGTGTGTCAGGCGGCTACCTGGTCGAGCCTGCACACTTTCACGAAACACTATCAGGTGCATACCTATGCTTCGGCGGATGCCAGCCTAGGTAGGCGAGTCCTTCAGGCGGCGGTTGCCCACCGGTAGGACGGAGCCGTTTACGGCTCTATTCTGAGGTATTATTTTACCCACCCAGGGACTGCTTTTAGACGTCCCAATTGTCTGGGTCTCCCAATAAGGAGCGACAAAGAAGAAGGGAATTTTGTTTACTTACCGTAAATTCCTTTTCTTCTAGCTCCAATTGGGAGACCCAGCACCCGCCCCTGTTTTTTGTGTACACATGTTGTTCATGTTGAATGGTTTCAGTTCTCCGATATTCCTTCGGATTGAATTAACTTTAAACCAGTTTATAATTTTTTTCCTCCTTCTTGCTTTTGCACCAAAACTGAGGAGCCCGTGGAAGCACGGGAGGTGTATAGGCAGAAGGGGAGGGGCTTTACACTTTTAGTGTAATACTTTGTGCGGCCTCCGGAGGCATAGCCTATACACCCAATTGTCTGGGTCTCCCAATTGGAGCTAGAAGAAAAGGAATTTACGGTAAGTAAACAAAATTCCCTTCATGTGACTGAAAATGGTACCAATAAAAACTTCAACTCATGCCGCAAAAAACAAGCCCTCACATGGCAGAAGAGTGACAAAAACTATAGCCTTCAAAATCCAGTGATGCAAAAAAAATGATGTAAAAAGTGTTTTTAGTGTGTTTAGTCGCCAAATCTAAAAAAAAATATAAACCTGGTATTGCTGTAATTGTACTGACCAGTGGAATAAAGCTGCCTAATCACCTATACCTAATTCTTCAACTGCTGTTGATTTTTTCATTCTGCCTCTAAAAGATCGCAGTATAGCGGGGCTCATATTTATCATGCACTTGACGCTGAGCATTTGCATTGGGATTACATGTAAGGATGCGTGCCCACAATCAGGAATAGCAGCATATTGGAGGCAGCGTCTTTTAGCTGGGTCCAAACCGTAGCATTTTGCGGTAGAAGCACAGTGGATTGATAGTAATCCTAGGCCCACTTCACTTTTTTTCTCCTCAGAGTAAACTGACATGCAGCGCGGCTTTCCTAAATGCAGCCTGTCAATTTATGCTGCAGAGACGCAAGTGTCTTCAGCTGGGAAAACCGAGTGTGCTGCCTCATTAGTGATTTGAAGCGTCACGGGTTTCACCTGAATCACGGATTTTGGAGATGTATATGGAAACCCCGATGTAAGTGCTCAGCGTGGAGCACAAGATAACTGTGAACTCATCCAAAATGTTCTGTACCAACATTTTCACCAAATGGCATTCAACTCAACCTACAAAAACACAAGTCCCCACTCAGGTCCATCATCAGCTAACGGAAATATAGCAGGCTTCCACGTTACTGGTAGCACAAAAGCCCTCAAAAAAATCTGCGCTCTCAATTCAAAGGCACCCTCTCTTCTGAGCTCCACAATGTGTCTAAACTACAGTAGCGTCCACATGTTTGGCATTATTGGAGTGATGAGAGCCCACTTAAGTGTACGGGGGCAGGTTTATAGAAGCACGAGCTGAGCATAATGTACGGGCACTACAATAACTGTAACGTCCTGGAGGTGGATTCACGGGACTGTGCACGGGACTCCCCCAGAGAGGCAACCCGAAGCTAAGCCCTATACAGGGTCTGTCCGATCACCCCACCAGAGGGCCTAGATGTACAGTAGCCGGAACACTGGAGGTACAGAGTATGAGTCTGAGTATGATTTTGAGTATGAGTATGAGTCCTTCAGAAGTCTGCACAGGAGATGTCTATAGTCCAAAGGGCACCGTAGGTAGGACGGATGACTGGAACCGGGTTCAGGTGCCGAGTAGGAACAGCAGACGGGATCCGGATCCAGCGTGATGTGCAGGCTGAAGTCACCAGGTGGAACCGGGGACCGGTGACTGGATCAGGCTGACGGATGATGGCGGGATCCACAGCAGACAGTCACCGTGACACTTCCTGGGGAACCGGCAATCTGGACAAGGTCAGGGCGGCAGACGGGCTGTGCGGAAGAGACATTGTTACTCATGAGACAAAGCACAGAGGGACCTGAACACCTAGCTATGGAAACATTTTGAACAGGCACCCCCGGAGGGGGAGTGAGAGGGGCCGCCGTGGGCAGGAGGACCAGAGACCGGAGCCTGACAGTACCCCCTCCCTCACGCCCCCCTCCCCGCAACCGGGACAAGAAGTCGCGTAGCAGAGGAGCAGCAATGTTCTCCCGGGGTTCCCAGGACCGGTCTTCGGGACCGTAGCCCTCCCAATCAACAAGGAAGAACTGCTTACCCCGCACTCTCATCATGGCCACTATGTCTCTTACCGCATACACATAGTCGACAGCAATAGGAGGAGGAGTGACCGAGGATGACTGGCTTGAGCAAGGATACATGGAAGGAGTTAGGGATCCGCATTGTGGCAGGGAGCTGCAGTTTGTAGGAGACCTCGTCGATCCTTTTGACGACCTTGAAAAGGACCAATGTACCGCGGACACAACTTGTAAGATGGAATCTTCAACCGGACGTATTTGGAGGCAAGCCACACCAAATCCCCAGGAGAGAAGCAAGGAGGGTCAAGGCGTCTCTTGTCCGCATGTTTCTTCATCTGGGCAGAAGCACGTTCAAGGGAGGTTTTGACAGAACTCCAGATATTAGAGAAGTCCCTGGACAGGGCATCTGCAGCGGGAACATCAGAAGTGGAGGATACTGGTAATGGGATGGAAGGCTTAAGACCGTAGACAACATAGATGGGAGAGCTGGAGGAGGAGGATACACTGACGTGAGGATTATGGGAGAACTCAGCCCAAGGGAGTAGCGTGGACCAGTCGTCATGATGGATGTTGACGTAGTGTCGAAGAAAGGAAGTCAGGACCTGGTTGACACGTTCGACTTGGCCATTAGACTGGGGATGGTAAGTTGAGAAAAAGTCCAGAGACACACTCCCAGATGTTTACAGAGCGCTCTCCAGAAGCGCAAGGTGAACTGAGTTCCCCAGTCTTTATTCTATATGCAAGGGAAAGCCGTGCAGCTGGAAGATATGCTGAATGAAGGCATCGGCGAGCTCCGGAGCAAAGGGTAGGTCGACCACGGGGACGAAGTGAGCCATCTTGGAGAATCGGTCCACCACGACCCAAGTGACCATATATCCGGAAGACAACGGCAAGTCTGTGATAAAATCCATGGCAATGTGTTGCCATGGAACAGAGGGAATCGGTAGAGGCAGGCGACGGCAATAGGGCAGGTGTTTCGGCATCTTGTTTCGGGCACAGGATGGACAAGCGGAGACAAAGGAGACGACATCCTTACGGAGAGACGGCCACCAATAGTGACGGACGATAGCGCTCCACGTTTTCTTCTGACCGGTGTGTCCGGCCACTTTAGAAGAATGACCCCATTGAAGGAGTCTGTCGGTCTCCATGACGAAGGTCTTCCCAGGGGGTGTATCTGTGCCAGGGTGACGGGAGCCACCGGGATGACCTTACTGGGACAGATGATGGACTGGTTCGTCTTTTCCTCTTGCTCTACCGGAACGAAGGACCGGGACAAGGCATCAGCCCGCACGTTTTTGTCCGCGGGCCGGTAATGTAGTTGGAAGTCAAACTGGACAAAGAACAGGGACCAACGGGCTTGTCGCGGGTTCAGTCTTCGAGCGGATCGCAGATACTCCAGGTTTTTATGGTCGGTGTAATTGATAACCGGCAATACCGCACCCTCCAACAGGTAACACCATTCCTCCAAAGCCAGCTTGACCGCCAGGAGCTCTCGTTCGCCAATGGTCTAGTTGCGTTCGGGTGCCGAGAAGATTTTGGAGAAGAAGCCGCAGGTGACCAACTTCCCGGTGGACGACTTCTGCATAAGCAGGGCCCCGGCTCCTGAGGAGGCATCCACCTCCAAGGTGAATTGTCAGTTCAACTCCGGTCTGTGGAGAACGGAGAGGAGGCAAACGCCCGTTTCAGATAACAGAAAGCGTCGTCGGCCTCAGGAGACCAGTCTTTTGGGTTGGCCCCCCTTCTTGGTCAAGGCAGAGAGAGGCGCCGTCAGAGCAAAGAAGTGAGGCATAAACTGGCCATAATAATTGGCGAAGCCTAGGAAGCGTTGGATGGCTTTCAGTCCGGAGGGAGGAGGCCACTTGAGGATAGAAGACATCTTCTCGGGATCCATCTGCAAGCCTGTGTCAGAAATCACGTAGTCCAGAAAGGGAAGGGACGTCCGTTCAAACACATTTTTCGTACTTGGCGTACAGACAGTTCTCCCTAAGCCTTTGCAGAACGAGTCATACGTTTTTTCTGTGGGTCGGCAAGTCCGGGGAATAGACCAGGATTTCGTCCAGATATACGACCACACAGTCGTAGAGAAGATCCCTGAAGACGTCGTTCACCAGTTCCTGGAAGACCGCCGGGGCATTACAGAGACCAAAGGGCATCACACAGTATTCGTAGTGCCCATCACGGGTGTTGAATGCCGTTTTCCATTAGTCTCCAGCGCAAATACGGACCAGGTTGTAAGCTCCGCGATGGTCTAGCTTGGTGAGATACGGGCCCCCCGAGCCGATCGAATAGCTCCGGGACAAGAGGTAGAGGATATTTATTTTTTACTGTGATCTGGTTCAAGCCCCGGTAGTCGATGGAAGGGCGTAAGTCATCTTCTTTCTTCTTGACGAAGAAAAACCTGGCTCCTGCAGGAGACGAGGATCTCCTGATGAACCCCCTTGCCAGGTTATCTGCAATGTAATCCAACAATGCCTGGGTCTCGGCAGGGGACAAGGGATAGATCCATCCATGGGGAGGAGTAGTGCCCGGCAGCAAGTCGATGGCACAGTCGTAGGGTCGATGTGGCGGTAATACCTCTACCTCCTTGTCGAAGACGTCCACAAAAGACCAATATGCGGAAGGCAGTCCCGGAAGGCAGTCCCGGTAGGGACTCCGGTGCCGGTGACTGATGGACGGGCCGTACAGACTGTAGACAGTTCTCGTGGCAAAACGGGCCCCAACGAGTAATGTTTCCAGAGCACCAACTGACGACAGGAATCATGTACTAACTAGGATTGGCCCAGCAGGAGTGAGTGAGCCAGTTTCGGGAGGACATATAGAGCAATCTTTTCGGTATGCAGAGCGCCATTATGGAGTTCCACGGGTTTGGTAATAAACAATACTGGTTCGGATAGGGGTTTCCCGTCCATGGAGGCGATCACGAGGGGTTTGAAAAGAGGGATGACGAGTACCCGATATTTGTCCACCGTAGCCTGTTAGACGAAATTGCCCGCTGCCCCCGAATCAAGGTGTGCCTCTGCCGTGAACCGGGTCTCCTCCGTTGTCACTTCGACAGTCAGCGTAACCGGGTCTGAGAGGGTTCCGGTACCTAGGCTGGCCTCTCCTACCAACCCTAGGCTTTGGAGTTTCCCGGCTTCTCGGGACAGGAACGAAGCAGGTGTGTACCGCTTCCACAGTAGAAACACAGACCCTTGGCGAGCCACTCTGCTCGGCGTTGCTCGGCTTGTCCCAGACGATCTATTTGCATAGGTTCGGGAGTAGAGTTGCCGGATGGCACTGACTGAGAGACGGTGGAGCTCTGCGGAGTAGAGGTGTGACGTGTCGGTCGCCTCTCCTGGGATACTTCCTTGGATCGTTCCTGGAAACTGAGACCAGACCATCCAAGGTTGGAGGAACATCACGACAAGCCAATTCATCCTTGATGTGGCCGGAGAGGCCCTCCCAGAAGGCTGCTGTCAATGCTTCGTTGTTCCATCCTAACTCAGAGGCAAGCGTGCAGAACCGGATGGCGCACTGGCCAACCGAAAGGGTTCCTTGGCGTAGCCGAAGGAGCGAAGAGGCCGCCGTGGAGGTACGTCTTGGTTCATCAAAGGTGTTACGGAAGGCCTCAAGGAATCCCCGGATGTCGGTAGTCACCGGATCTTCTTTCTCCCACAAGGGATTTATTCAGGCCAATACTTCACCCTCCAGATGGGACATCAGAAAGGCCACCTTTGCTTGATCAGAGGCAAAGAGTTGTGGAAGCAACTTGAAATGCAGTGAGCATTGATTTAGGAAACCTCTACAGGTCTTTGGGGTCCCCGCCGTACCGGGGCGGAGAAGCTAGGCGGAGTCTTGAGGTTGAAGAGGAAGCCACTACGGAAGCTGCTGCCGTGTTCTGATCCGACAGGGACTTGGCTGTTGCTTGAAGATTATTCAGACGGGTGTCCACTGAAGACATGAAGGCCAGCATGTGAGATTGGGTCTCGCGTTGTCGTACCAGTTCTTGTTGTAATCCGGCCAGCTGGGACGCTTGTGCTCCTGCGGAATCCATGGCCTGTTCAATCTGTAACATCCTGGAGGTGGATTAACGGGACTGTGAACCGGACTCCCCCAGAGAGGCAACCCGGAGCTAACCTCTATACAGGGACTGTCCGATCACCCCACCAGAGGGCCTAGATGCACGGTAGCCGGAACACTGGAGGTACAGAGTATGAGTCCTTCAAAAGTCTGCACAGGAGATGTCTACAGTCCAAAGGGAGCCGTAGGTAGGACGGATAACTGGAACCGGGTTCAGGTGCCGAGTAGGAACAGCAGAAGGGATCCGGATCCAGCGAGATGTGCAGGCTGAAGTTACCAGGTGGAACCGTGGACCGGTGACGGGATCAGGCTGACGGATGATGGCGGGATCCACAGCAGACAGTCACCGTGACACTTCCTGGTGAATCGGCAATCTGGACAAGGTCAGGGCGGCAGACGGGCTGTGCGGAAGAGACAGTGTTACTCTGGAGACAAAGCACAGAGGGACCTAAACACCTAGCTATGGAAACACGTTGAACAGGCACCGCCCACCTGGAAAGGGAAATCTTATATACCATGTACCTGTATCAGTCATTTACTGTTCCCGGGACGCTGGCCCTTTAAGAAGAGGTGAGTGAGCGCACCCGCGCCCTAATGTGCATTCGCGAGGCCCGAGTGCCGGAGACCAGTGCAGGAAGCGAGGAGGAAGCTGAAGGAGATGCAGGGGAGCCAGGCAGAGAGTGCTGGGTCGCAGGGAGACGCCGGGACCGGCAGACGGAAGGCACGTAGGACGCACCGGGGGGGGAGTGAGAGGGGCCGCCGCGGGCAGGAGGACCGGAGACCGGAGCAGTGAGTGACAGTCGGCGCCGGGGAGCGTGACATGTACTGGGCACATAGGCTTATTTGCAATTTTTAATTCTGCACCGTTCTCTGTGTTTGACACCATGGTGTTTTCCAGAGACTAAATAATCACTACACCCATGGATGAATTCTCAGAGGGGTGTAATTTCCTAAATTTGGTCACTTGAGGGGGATTTCTTCTGTTCTGGCACTTAGGGGCTCTGCAAATGCAGTCCACAAACTATTCTAGGAAAATCTGTGGTCCAAATATCAAATGGTGCCCTTTCCCCTCCGAGCCCTGTGGTGCGGCCAAACAGTACTGCATGGTCAAATGGAGAATATTGCCACGTTCAGGAGAAATTGGTAACATGGGCTTTTTTTTTACCTGTTCCCCTTGTGGAAATTGGAAATCGGGGTTTAGAACAACATTTTAGTGGTAAAAATGTAATTATTTTTTGTTCACTGTCCATAATAGGATACAATTTTGTGACACCTGTAGTATCAATATGCTTGCTGCACCCCTGGATGAATTCATTAAGGAGTGCAGTTAGTAAAATAGGGTCACTTGTGGAAGGTTTCTGCTGCTCTGGCACCTCAGGGGCTCTGCCAATGGGAAATTGGCATGCCCACACCATTCCAACTAAATCTGTACGCCAATATGGCGCTCCTTCATTTCTTTGTTTTGTACTCTGCCTCAGAAGTATTTTATATGGGGTACTGGCATACTCGGGATAAATTTCACTACAAATTGTATGGTTCATTATCTCCGGTTACCCTAGTGAATTTGACAAATTTGGGATTAAAGCAACATTTTTTGAGGTTAAAAATGTATAATTTTCATTTTTGCGGCTCAACGTTATAAAATTCTGTGATACCCCCAGGTGTTGCAGCTGCTCACCAACCATCTAGATCAGGAGTGAGGAACCTTTTTACTACCAGGGGCCATTTGTGAATTTCTATCAACCTTCAGGGGCCGCACAAAATTATCTGTGGGAAAATTACCAGGCTATATTTGATCAAGCAATTGACTCACCCCTACTATGGTGGCCGAAGCTACTTCTCTTTGGTGTGGCGGTTAATTTTCGGTGATATTGATCATGCAACTTTTCTTCTCACAACTACCGTATTTTTCGGACTATAAGACGTACTGGACCATAAGACGCACCCTGGTTTTAGAGGAGGAAAATAGGAAAATAAAATTTTAAGCAAAAAATGTGGTCATGACACACTTATGGGGCGAGGATCTGCTGCTGACACTGTTATGGGGTAATGTCCTGCTCATATACTCCCCAGCCTGCTCATATACTCCCCGTACTGCTCATATACTCCCCATGCTGCTCATAATAAACCCCTATCCTGCTCATATACCCCCATCATCCTGGTGTATGGCCGCATCCTGTGGCACATAAAAAAAAAAAATAAATAAACGTTCATACTTACCTTACCTCACCTCACTCCCTGCAGCACCACTCCTCTTACCATCTATGTCAGCGGCAGCGCCGCTGAGTGAAGCCATCCCCGTTTCCCTGCAGCATCACGATCTCCTCCTGTCTGTGCCGGCGGCTGCGTGTGGACACGTGCGCACAGCGATGACGTCATCGCTGTGCGCCCCGCTAGTCTCCACGCAAGTCAGCTGACCGGAGGAGACAGGAGGAGATCGTGATGCTGCAGGGGAACGGTGAGTAATGTGTACTGATTCACTGCCCCCCGCACGGATGATGATGTTCGGGGGGCAGTGAATACAGCCACACATGATCACTCCAGGCTGCAGTTGCCAGGGGTGATCATGCGGGCAGGCTGTTTATCCCTTTCCCATCACCCCGCCCACCTGTCAGTGCCGGCTTCAGCGCTGAGAGATGATGGGCGGGAGGATGAGCGTGCATATTAAATGAGCGGGTCCACGTGGTCACAGCAGGCTGCTACGATGACCCGCTCCACCGCAGCACCCTCATTCCCCGCAGCCCTATATTCAGACCATAAGACGCACCCCCCACTTTCCCCCAACATTTGGGGGAAAAAAAGTGCGTCTTATGGTCCGAAAAATACGGTACTTTTCCAGGTTTGTCTCGACCTGGAGTGCAGTCAACTCTTTGTGATAACAAGATTGGTAAATCATATATATCACATAACAGATGCTGGGACTGCTGTATACAGTTTATACACTGTGTGCAGAATTATTAGGCGAATGAGTATTTTGATCACATGATACTTTTTATACATGTCCTACTCCAAGCTGTATAGGCTTGAGAGCCAACTGCCAATTAAGTAAATCAGGTGATGTGCATCTCTCTAATGAGGAGGGGTGTGGTGTAATGACATCAACACCTTATATAAGGTGTGCCTAATTATTCGGCCACTTCCTTTCCTTTGGCAAAATGTGTCAGAAGAGAGATTTGACGGGCTCTAAAAAGTCCAAAATTGTGAGATGCCTTGCATAGAGATGCAGCAGTCTTGAAATTGCCAAACTTTTGAAGTGTGATCTCTGAACAATCAAGCGTTTCATGGCAAATAGCCAACAGGGTCACAAGAAGCGTGGTGGGCAAAAAAGGCGCAAAATACCTGCCCATGAATTGAGGAAAATCAAGCGTGAAGCTGCCAAGATGCCATTTGCCACCAGTTTGGCCATATTTCAAAGCTGCAACGTTACTGGAGTATCAAAAAGCACAAGTTGTGCCATACTCAGGGACATGGCCAAGGTAAGGAAGGCTGAAAAAGGACCACCTTTGAACAAGAAACATAAGATAAAACGTCAAGACTGCGCCAAGAAATATCTTAAGACTGATTTCTCAAAGGTTTTATGGACTGATGAAGTGAGAGTGTCTCTTGATGGGCCAGATGGATGGGCCAGAGGCTGGATCAGTAAAGAGCAGAGAGCTCCACTTCGACTCAGACGCCAGCAAGGTGGAGGTGGGATACTAGTATGGGCTGGTATCATCAAAGATGAACTTGTGGGACCTTTTCGGATTGAGGATGGAGTGAAGCTCAACTCTCAGACCTACTACCAGTTTCTGGAAGACAACTTCTTCAAGCAGTGGTACAGGAAGAAGTCGGTATCGTTCAAGAAAAACGTGATTTTTATGCAAGACAATGCTCCATCACATGCATCCAACTACTCCACAGCGTAGCTGGCCAGTAAAGGTCTAAAAGATGAAAAAATAATGACATGGCCCCCTTGTTCACCTGATCTAAACCCCATAGAGAACCTGTGGTCCATCATAAAATGTGAGAGCTACAGGGACGGAAAACAGTACCTCTCGGATCTGTGTCTGGGAGGCTGTGGTGGCTCCTGCGATCGTAAACAGATCAAGCAACTGATAGATTCTATGGATAGTAGGCTGTTGAGTGTCATCATAAAGAAAAGTGCACTAATTTTTGGGGGTTTTGTTTCTTCATGTCAGAAATGTTTATTTCTAAATTTTGTGGAGTTATATTGGTTTACCTGGTGAAAATAAACAAATGAGATGGGAATATATTTGGTTTTTATTAAGTTGCCTAATAATTCTGCACAGTAATAGTTACCTACAAAAACAGATATCCTCCTAAGGTAGCCAAATCTAAAAAAAATACTCCAACTTCCAAAAATATTAAGCTTATAATGATTACACTCTTATTGACTGCTGTGGATCATACTACCAGGATTCTCTGCACCACCGCTGATCTTATATATGGGACTGCGTCATAGATATACATCTATGGATAATCTTTAATTGCCTCCTGATGAACCATTCACTTGGGAAACACGTTGAGGCAGAGACATACCTCATTCATCTTAGATGGCTACTGTTTACAAACGGAATAACCTGGATACGTGACATCTGTAATATATGATCTTCGGACGAACAATGGACTGTATATTTATTATACCTATTTATGCAGCTCTACACGCTGTATAAATTGTATTGCATTGGATTCATCTTACAGTCAGAAAGTTAAGTCCTGCTCTGGGATATATGATTGTCTTTTTCCTTGTTTACGTTACAGTGCCTTTATTTTGAATTGTATCAATTTGTTAGAACAAAATATATCTTACCTTGTCCCTGACATTCAGGGTCAAGAAATTGATATCCTAACCCATTTACTGGGATAAATTGGTATTCAATATTTCAATTTGTCTTACCATAGTGTGATTACCACTTGTTGGTTTTATATTTAATAAATATTTATGGGGAAAAAAATATTTGTTATTTTGAATCATATATATTTCCCTAGACCTTGAGTGATTTGATAGTGCCCTTTGATGTGTATGCCCCCAGCATATCCAATGTGATGTATTTGCCCCATCCGTCCTGTGATATATATGCCCCCATCATCTCCAACGTGATGTATATGCCCCAGCCCTTCCTGTGATGTATATGCCCCAGCCCCTACAGTGATGTGTATACCTCCAGTCCCTCCTGTGATGTATATACCCAAGTGTCTCCTGTGATGCATATGCCCCAGCTCATCCAGTGATGTATATGCCCCCATGTATATATCACAGGAGACACTGGGGGATAACACATCACAGGAGGGGCTGGGGCTTAAACATCACAAGAGACACTGGGACACAGACATCACTGAGAGGCATATGGCTGAGGGGCACAGACAGCACTTGGGGGGACACGGACAGCACTGTTGGCACAAATATCACTGGGGAGTAGGCATCATTGGGGGGGCATGGACAGCACTGGGGGGCACGCACATCACGAGGAGGGCACGGATAGCACTGGGGCGCATGGACAGCACTAGGGAGGCACTGGAGAAAACGTATAACACTTGCGGTAAAACAGACATCACACACATCACTAGGGTGAACTGGGGGGCACGGACAGCACTTCCGGAGCACAGACATCACTAGGAGGGCACAGACAGCACAGGGGAACATGGACATCACTGTGGGGCACAAGACTGGGGGCAGCGCATAGCACTAGAAGGTAGCACAGAGCACTGGAGGGGGCACACAGCACTATGGGTGGCACACACACACAGCACTGGGGGAGAGGGCACACAGCACAGGGGGGCACACACAGCACTGGAGGAGGGGGCACACAGCACCATGGGTGGCACAGGGGTGCACATACACAGCACTGGGGGAGGGGGCACACAGTACTATGGGTTGCACAGCGTTGGAAGACATAAAGCTGCTGCTGCTTGTCTTCTGTGTTCTGTGGGATGGGAGCGCAGAACGCTAACCCCACCCTCAAAGTAAGTCCTGGGCATTCTGGCACTGGTACTCACGCGTTTAGTAGTGAACACTAGACTGGAGCCACACTTGCGTGTGACTCACGCGAGCCTCGCATATCGCATCACACGACACGGCCTGCTGCTCTCCGGCAGACAGGAGCATATCAGTTGCATAGAAATACATGCAGCTGACTTACTCCTGTCAGGGGAGTGTGCGGCAATGCCAGGTGATGCGATGTGAGTCACTCACAAGTGTGACTCCAGAATGCGCATCCTTGCAGGACGTGTATTTAAAGCGTCGACCACCGGCAAGATTCGGTAGCCGGCCCGAGCACTGCGACCCCAGGAATCTGCCTGAGGCCGCAGAAAACTTCATTGCGGGTCGCATACGGCCCGCGGGCCAAAGGTTCCCCACCCCTGATCTCCATAAATTCGGTCTAATTTCCAAAATGGTGTCACTTGTGGGGGAGCTCCATTGTTTAGGCACCTCAGGGGGCCTCCAAACATTGAAACCTTCTCAGGATCCTAATCATCCCAGGGGGAAACGCGTCGAGGCAGATAACTATGGGACAGAAGTACGGTGGTATCTCTGTAATTCTCACTTGGCCCGAAGGAATATCAAGTATACCCATGGAAGTGAATGCGGTTTATTGCATGTGATTATATTCCTATGGTCCTCTGTCTCCCTCTACCTTGTGGAGAAATTAGCTAAATTTCAGCGGCGACGGCTCAGTGGTGGAGCAGGCCGGTGCGGTGAGTGTCCCAGTCTGTCCATGGTGCTGGTTCAAGTGATGGCGCCCGGAGCGGCGCATGCGCAGATTGAGCTCTCATCCAAGGGCTCCATCTACGTACGCGCTGACTCTCGGAGCGGCATGTGCGTAGATGGAGTTCTCATCCAAGAGCTTCATCAGCGCACGTGCTGACACCCGGCGCCATCATTTGAAACCGGGACCGCGGACACAGTGGGACACCCGCCGCACAGCCACCGCAGTTCGCACAGCCGCACGCACAGGGTGACAGCCAGCAGGCCAGCCGCCCACCCGCACAGAGAGGCAGCCGGCACTGACAGGCAGCGGCACGCAGCCACAGGCACCCGGCCGACCGCACACAGAGCCGCACAGACAGTCCCACCGGTACGCTATATTCAGATTTTAAGTCGCACCCCTCATTTTCCTCCCAAATTTTTGGGAGGAAAAGTGTGTCTTATAATCCGAAAAATACGATATATCCCAACCTTACAGCTGCTGTCTATGCATGTTTACCTACCTGATCTGATATCTCCTTTCAGGTGGGCTCTCTGTACAGAGATCGCTCCATTGTAATCATATATCTGGACTGTACACCTAGATACAGGATTATTTGGTATCTGGAAGTCCTATGTGATCTAAGGACATAGAAAAGTCCTATATGGGTTAAGGATATCAGTATTTGTCAAGAAAAAATTTCTCTTGCAGTATATGCTTATACTTTTTGTATTAATTTGATTAAAGAAAACTATCTGATATATTCTCTAGATTATCCCCCTTTACTGGTGTATTTAGACATAGGGTTAATCAGGGCAAGGGAGGGAGAGCCACCGTGGCGTATAGGCCCTGCATAACAGTAGAGGTGCCGCCACTAGTAGGCAGGATTCATGGCAGATTGTGATAGGAAAAGATAGTACTCCCACTCATAATATACTAACAATCTTGTCCTAGGGTTGACATATCTTTTAACCCCTTCAGCCCCGGGGCACTTTCCGTTTTTGCGTTTTTGTTTTTTGCTCCCCTTCTTCCGAGAGCCGTAACTTTTTTATTTTTCCGTCAATCTTGCCATATGAGGGCTTGTTTTTTTCGGGACAAGTTGTACTTTTAAATTAAATCATAAGTTTTACCATATGGTGTACTGGAAAACAGCAAAAAAATTCCATGTGTGGAAAAACTGCAAAAAAAAGTGTGATGGCACAATAGTTTTTGGGATGTTTTATTCACGGTGTTCACTATATGGTAAAATTGATGTATGGGTATGATGCTTGAGGTCGCTGCGAGTTTGTAGACACCAAGCATGTATAGGTTTACTTGTATCTAAAGGGTTAAAAAAAAATTCACAAGTTTGTCCAATAAAAGTGGCGCACGTTTTAAGCCATATTCCGAAACCCGTAGCGTTCTCATTTTTTGGGATCTATAGCTCAGTGATGGCTTATTGTTTGCGTCGCGAGCTGTTGTTTCTAATGGTACCATTTTTGCGCAGATGCTACGTTTTGATCGCCGTAAAACTTGCGGCGACCAAAAAACGTAATTTTGGCGTTTGGAATTTTTTTGCCACTACGCCGTTTACCAATCAGATTAATTGATTTTATATTTTGATAGATCGGGCATTTCTGAACGCGGCGATATCAAATATGTGTATATTTATTTATTTTTTAACCCTTTAATTTTCAATGGGGGGAAAGGGGGGTGATTTGAACTTTTAGGTTTTTTTTTTTTTATTTTTTAAAACTTTTTTTTTCTTTTTTTTTATTTTACTAGTTCCCCTAGGGGGCTATAGCGATCAGCAATCCGATCGCTCTTATCTATCTGCTGATCACAGCTATACAGCTGTAATCAGCAGATTCAGTTACTTTCTGTTTCTCTCTGCTCGCGGCCAAGGGAAAACGAAAGTGAATCATCATAGCTGCAGGCGTCATCATATGACCCTGTGCTACGATGGCAACCACCGAAAGTCACGTGATCACGCTTGTGACTTCCGGTGGGGGCGGCGGTAAGTAAAAAACATGGCCGTGCGCATATAGATCTTGCTGCCAGACTTTTGCAGCGAGATTTAAGGGGTTAATGGCCGCGGGTGGAAGCGATTCCACCCGCGACTAGTAGGCACACATGTCAGCTGTTGAAAACAGCTGATGTGTGCCGACCGCCGCCGCCTGCCCGCGGCAGGGGGCGGGGCTTAACGGGACACGCTCCATGACGGATATATCCGTCCATGGTCGTGAAGGGGTTAATATTGTGTGTCACAATTTTGTTTGGATAGTTTTTGTAACAAATAAGTAATATTTTATACTTTAAGATTTGGGGTAGAGATTTTTTTTCTAATATATGTTTTTTTATGGCCCCGGGGACAATATCTAATGGAGTAATAACACTATTCTGGGAAAAAAGCATTGTCTGCCTCATTGCAACCTCCAGCTCAAGGTTTGTTATGCGATGAATGACCTTTCCATATAGTATAAGCCAAAGCAATGTTATCCACAAGTCTTAGCACTCACCTCTGAATCATTGAATTCAGGTTTTTCATATGGTCCCACTGCCACAAGTATATAAATTCCAGCCCCTAAAGGCCCAGTCACACTAAACAACTTACCAGCGATCCCAACAACGATCCAACCTGATAGGGATCGCTGGTAAGTTGCTAGGAGGTTGCTGGTGAGATGTCACACTAGCGACACTCCAGCGATCCCACCAGCAACCTGACCTGGCAGGGATCGCTGGAGCTTCGCTACACGAGTTGCTGGTGAGCTCACCAGCAACCAGTGACTAGCCCCCAGCCAGCAGCGCCGCGTAGAAGCAATGCTGCGCTTGGTAACTAAGGTAAATATCGGGTAACAAACCCGATATTTACCTTGGTTACCAGCGCACACCGCTTAGCGCTGGCTCCATACACTCATAGCCACAGTACACATCGGGTTAATTACCCGATGTGTACTCTGCTACGTGTGCAGGCAGCAGGAGCCAGCTTCTGCAGGGGGCTGGTAACCACGGTAAATCGGGTAACCAAGAAGCCCTTACCTTGGTTACCCGATATTTACCTTCGTTACCAGCATCCCCACGCTCACGCTGCCAGTGCCGCTCCTGCTCCCTGCACACATAGGGTTAATTACCTGATGTGTAGTCTGGCTATGTGTAGTCTGGCTACGTGTGCAGAGAGAAGGGAGCCGGCACTGACAGTGTGAGAGCGGGGACACTGGTAACGAAGGAAAATATCGGGTAACCAAGGTAAGGGCTCCTTGGTTACCCGATGTTTACCGTAGTTACCAGCCTCCGCAGAAGCCGGCTCGCTGCTCACTGCACATTCAGTTGTTGCTCTGTCGCTGTCACACACAGCGATGTGTGCTTCACAGCGGGAGAGCAACAACTAAAAAATGGCCCAGGACATTCAGCAACAACCAACGACCTCACAGCAGGGGCCAGGTTGTTGCTGGATGTCACACACAGCAACATCACTAGCAACATCGCTGCTACGTCACAAAAGTTGTTCGTTAGCAGCGATGTTGCTAGCGATGTTGCTTAGTGTGACGTGGCCTTTAGACATGCAATCTACTCTGCAAATATTTGTGAAAGAGTAACAAATTCTAAAGTGCTTTCTGAATTCAACATGGCCCTGTAATATGTTGTCATAAGTCATTTCATGAAAGGCCAAAACTGACCTGGTTTTGTGTGAAATAACTTGACTGGCCATCGAAGAGTCCTAACCTCAACCCCATCAAACTCCTTTGGCCTGAACTAGAAATTACAAGCCAGGGCCCCTCGTCCAACATCAGTGGCTAACGTGATAAATAGACAAAAATTTGCATAGAAATACCTCAAAATTCTTTAGAAAGCCTTTCTAAAGAGTGTAAGCTGTAATATTCAACTTCTTATCAATGACTAGGGATTTAGAATGGGATGTCATAACACTTCCCTGGGTGTAATGTGTAGGCATCCCCATACTTTTGTCCATATAATGTGTAATAGGGTCTGCTTCTTCCAATGGTGAGAGTTGAAGATTGGTCCTATGCTGTTGTGTTAATCTGGTACGTGTATGAGATTACTAATTGGTTTTGGTATATATTTCAGATCGTCTTAAAAACACAACAATAGAACATAAAAATATACTCAAGTACACAAGACCTAGGTAAGCACTAAATATGACTGTGATTCCGGTACCTTTACATTGTATTGTAAGGCTTTGTTCAGACATTCCTTAGTTATTTCCGGTTTTTGATCCGTCTTGAGATCAGAAAAACCGAAATAAAAAGATGAAATGTATTCCTTTGAATGAGCATTGAAATGTCCTAAAATGTCTTCAGGTTTTTGTTTTGTTTTTTCTAATCCGATTATTTTATAAGGCTGCGTTCCCATGTCCTCTAATCATTCCGTTTTTGGATCTCTTTGGAAAATGTAAAAACAGATCAATTAACGGACTGATCCAAGGGATCGCTTTCATAATCAATCCGTTAACGGATCCTTTATAATTAAAGTCAATGGTTCTATTAATGAATCTGTTATTGTCTTATATCGCTATTTAGATAGATAGCTTGTATACATAGATACATAAATAGACAGATAGCATAAAGATAGATGAATAGATAGAATAGATTGGTATAGAGATAGCTAGATAACTTGGACAGCTGTTTAGCTGAATTAACAATTTTAGAAAGAAAAAAAAAAAAATGACATAGGGTTCCCCCCCAAATTTTCATAACCAGCATAAGTACAGCTGCAGGCTGCAATCCTCAGCTGTACCGTGGCTGGTTATCCAATATAGAGAGGATCCCATTCTTTGAATAAATTAGTGAAAAAATAAAGGGTACAATCCCATGTTTCCAAAAGCAGCCAAAGGACAGCATACAAATAAGCGCGATGATCTCATACTCAGTCACAGTCAATGAAGAACAGAACGATCTCCATTGACTGTGAGAGCACTCCATGCTGCCTCACAAACTACTGTGTGACAACCACTGGAGTGACCTGAGATGAGGCCAACCCAGGTCCTAGCAGCGGCTCACACGGCAGTATGTGAACGACCACGATGTCAGGAGTTCAGATGAGTTTGTTGCCAGAGGCAGTCTTGTAGACTGAGCCCTCGTGGGCAGGGTCCTCTTTCCTCTTGTACCTGTCTGTGCCTTGTTTTGTTTATGATTATTGTACTTGTCTATATTTTGTTTACCCATTTTCAAATGTAAAACGCCTTGGAATAAATGGCGCTATAATAATGAATAATAATAATAATAATCCCATGGAGATGATTGCTGTTTAAAAGCCGCACAGCACCCGAGCTTGACCCAGCGTGTCCTACAGCCACTGATCTGTGACGCACATCACTGATCGGTGTCCATGCTCAATTTTAGTCAAGCCTTTTTTTTCTTTTGGTCCGTTCTCCCCCTCTCCTCTTTGCTCCTCGACTGTACGTGCATACTGCAGTCACCGAACCACTGATCAGTGACACACATCACTAATCAGTATTCATGCTTGATTTTGGCCAGGACTTGTTTTTTTTTTTGGAATATTGGTATTTTATATTCACACAGTGCACCTTTTTTTTGTTGTCAAAAAGATCACCAAAATGCATGCATTTTCTTTTCCCCAGTAAAGTACGAGATTTATATTTTGCTGTCCACACTGTGCATCATTTTCTGCATCTTGCCTGCGTTTTTGAAGATGCAGCCAGGATGCAGCATGTCAATTCCTTTTGCGATTTCCAGTGTTTTTGAGCCCTTAGAGTCAATAGATTTGCGGGTGCGTTTTTTGTGCATTTTTTGGGGGGCAAAAAACGCTGCATCTTTGTGGTTGGCAAAGATGCACTGTGTAAACATACCCTAACACTCCAGTATTCCGCATAGCTATGCCCCAGACATGCTTTGAGCCCATTCATAAATTTCTACATTTCATGGATAATTCAGAATGTCCTTGCCAAGTTGACCTGGATTTTCAAAATTCATCCGGTGATCAATCACTTCAGTAGCAAGTTTGCTGAAGGCTACATTCCCCAAAGAGAACTCTGTGTGGATGAGTCCCTCATCCACTTCAAGGAGAGGCTGCATTTCTGTCAGTACCTGTCCAATAAGAAGGCCAGGTACGTGATCAAACTATACAAACTACGCGAGAATATCTCTGGGTACTGATCCAATCAACGTAATTCCCACCTGCTCTGGGATTGAGTGGGAAAATTGTGTGGGATTTGGTGCACCCACTGCTGGATAAGAGTCATCACCTGTATGTTGATAACTTTTATACCAGCATCCCACTTTCCAAATCCCTCTCTGCCTGAGCAAACCACAGCTTGTGGTATTGTGCGCAGAAACCGAAGGCACCTTCCTATATTGCTTATTGGGCAGATGCTCCGAAAGGGCGAAAGCATAGCCCAATGTAGCGACTACATGCTAGTGGTCAAGGACAAGAGGGACATCCTTTTCTTGACCACAATACATAGTCCTTGCAACATTGCCACCACTGTTCGAGGTATCTCTGGAATCCCCCAACCCCTGGGTCTAACAGTTTTTGTAATGCCAGTCATTTTTGGGCACCAAGGGACAGGCGCTAATAAAGTGCCCCTTCTTTCCGCAAAAAAAAGCAAAAGGAATTTCTCCTCATATGGGACGTCCCTCCAAGCTGCATGGGCTCGAGTGAGGCCTCAGGAGGCAATACAGGCATAGCAAGATCCTCGCAGAGAGTCTTGGTATTATGAGACCTCTGACAGAACCGGCAATCATTATGGATTACAAGCGACATGGCACACTCAAGGGAGGGAGGAGTTTCATACATGACCATTGCCTCCTTTACCTTCTCAGACACCTCCGTTAAAAACTGGTTCTTGGGAGCTGGGTCATTCCACTGAGTGTCAACGGACTAGTGCCGGAATTCAGCGCAGCAATACTCTGCTGGCCGATTCTCCTGGTGCAGTGAACGAATCGTAGACTCTGCTAAACACACCTTATCTGGATCGTCATGGATAAGAGCGAGCGCAGAGAAAATCCCATCCAATGACAAAAACACAGGTGACTCAGAAGGCCAGGAAAAAGCCCATGCTTTTACGTCTCCACTCAGAAGCGAGATACAATACCTCACTACCAGAGAAAAGGGGATGTATACGAAAAAAAAACAATTTGCATGCCTCCCTGAAGTTAACAAACTGGCTGCGCTCTTTTGACAATCTTTCTGAGAGTGGCACTTTGGGTTCAAGCACTCTGGCAACCAACACAGATTGCCATGGATTAGCAGACTGCACTTGTTGAACCACCCTATTTCATTCTGCCAACTATCATGGCCAAGTATAATGCCAAAGGGTGGGACACCAAAAACTGTATCACACAACTTGCACAGATTGAGATATAATACATGATAAAGAGGATATACAGAGCAGGAAATAACCAGACGACAAAAGGATTTCCACAGCACACCAAGCAGCATCCAATAAATCACCAGCAACAGGAACATAACAGCACATGGACTGGTTTAGCAAAAGCTAAGGGAGGACAGGCTCCGCCATCTTAAAAAGGCGGGGAATAACTGTGAAAGGTCTCCCACAGAATGTGATCTTAGAGGTACAGTGCTGGCCAAAAGTATTGGCACCCCTGCAATTCTGTCAGATAATACTCTGTTTCTTCTTGAAAATGATTGCAATCCAAAATTCTTTGGTATTATTATCTTCATTTAATTTGTCTTCAATGAAAAAAAAAATTGTCATAAAGCCAAATTGGATATAATTCCACAAACATAAAAAAGGGGGTGAAAAACAATATTGGCACGGTTTGAAAAATCATGTGATGCTTCTCTAATTTGTGTAATTAACAGCACTTGTAACTTACCTGTGGCACCTAACAGGTGTTGGCAATAACCAAATCACACTTGCAGCCAGTTGACATGGATTAAAGTTGACTCAACCTCTGTCCTGTGTCCTTGTGTGTACCACATTGAGCATGGAAAAAAGAATAAAGACCAAAGAACTGTCTGAGGACTTGAGAATCTAAATTGTGAGGAAGCATGAGCAATCTCAAGGCTACAAGTCCATCTCCAAAGACCTGAAAGTTCCTGTGTCTACGGTGCGCAGTGTCATCAAAAAGTTTAAAGCCCATGACACTGTGGCTAACCTCCCTAGATGTGGAAGGAAAAGAAAAATTGACGAGAGATTTCAACGCAAGATTGTGCGGATGGTGAATAAAGAACCTCGACTAACATCCAAATAAGTTCAAGCTGCTCTGCAGTCCGAGGGTACAACAGTGTCAACCCGTACTATTAGTCGGCGTCTGAATGAAAAGGGACTGTATGGTAGGATACCCAGGAAAACCCCACTTCTTACCCTGAGACATAAAAAAGCCAGGCTGGAGTTTGCCAAAACTTACCTGAGAAAGCCTAAAACGTTTTGGAAGAATGTTCTCTGGTCAGATGAGACGAAAGTGGAGACTTTTGGGAAAAGCCATCAACATAGAGTTTACAGGGAAAAAAAAAAAAAGGCATTCAAAGAAAACACGGTCCCTACAGTCAAACATAGCAGAGGTTCCCTGATGTTTTGGGGTTGCTTTGCTGCCTCTGGCACTGGACTGCTTGACCGTGTGCATTGCATTATGAAGTCTGAAAACTACCAACAAATTTTGTAGCATAATGTAGGGCCCAGTGTGAGAAAGCTGGATCTCCCTCAGAGGTCATGGGTCTTCCAGCAGGACAATAATGACCCAAAACACACTTCAAAAAGCAGTAGAAAATGGTTTGAGAGAAAGCACTGGAGACTACTAAAGTGGCCAGCAATGAGTCCAGACCTGAATCCCATAGAATACCTGTGGGTTAGATCTTAAAAATGGAAGTTTGGAGAAGGCACCCTTCAAATCTCAGGGACCTGGAGCAGTTTGCCAAAGAAGAATTTTCTAAAATTCCAGGAGAGCATTGTAAGAAACTCATTGATGGTTACCGGAAGCGGTTGTTCGCAGTTATTTTGGCTAAAGGTTGTGCAACCAAGTATTAGGCTAAGTGTGCCAATACTTTTCTCTGGCCCATTTTTGGAGTTTTATGTGAAATGATCAATGATTTGATTTTTGTTTCATTCTCTTTTGTGTTTTTTCATTGCAAGCAAAATAAATGAAGATAATAATACCAAAGAATTTGTGATTGCAATCATTTTCAAGAAGAAACTGAGTATTATCTGACAGAATTGCAGGGGTGCCAATACTTTTGGCCAGCACTAACTAGCAGAGATTAACTCCTTTAAGCTGAGCATACAGCTGGTCGACTATCTGTAGTCTACCTGTGCAATGCAGAAGTACCAGAGAAGGCATAATGTGGAGTGTCAGATTTTGCAGTATGAACAGCGTCAGATGTCACCATGACAAAGCAGGCAGATTTGGAGCCAAGCACCGTGTGACAGTATTGCGATAGTATAATTGAGGGTTGTAAATTTTGTAGAGTACATCAGGTTGGCATATGGGGCCCTCCACTTTTCCAAACATTAGGTCCTTGATCACTGCCTTCTGAATTGAAGAAATATGCCAGCCTGGCCTGCACATAGTGATAGCATGCAAACGTGATATACAGTACTATCTGTATGATGTGCATGTCCAGCTTTTTTTAACATCGCGTTCTTTATTTTACCCCAGGTCACAGTCTGATTTGGGGACCTGTATTGGTGTACTTCCTATAGTGGTGAGGATTCTGCCATTTCTGTGTATTGTGGACAGGATAAGCACAACCCTTATGTACTTATACTTGACCAGCATTAGGTTGTTGCTGCATTGGGCTCTGCTCTCATCTTATCTCATCAGCTGCCCAGTTAGCAACTAAGCGAGGCCTCGTAGTTTCTGCGCACCGTACCACATGCTGAGGTAGCTTTGGCAGAGAGGGACTTGAAGAGTGGGATGCTGGTGTAGAGTTATCTACATAGAGGTGGTAACCCTGATTCAGCAGTGGGTGCACCAATTCCCACACAGTTTTTCCACTCACTCCCAGGACAGAGGGCATTTAGGGGGTTCAATCCAGGTGTCCTTTGCAGGGCTGTGGAGTCGGTAAGCCAAACTTGTGACTCAGACTCCTCAATTTCCCTTGCACTGACTCCAAGACTCCGACTCCCATATATATTGCTTATATTTAAGAAAAATGTAGTACAATGTGAACATCAGACATTTAATCATTTTTATGATACAATAATCAAGATATTTAGATAGAACATAAAATATTTTTATTGGAATACAACTTTAGAACACAAAAAACTGCAATAAAATTGTAAATATGTAATACACTGTGAATATATATTACACATATATATAAACAAAAACATACTAAATAACATTTGTGCAGTCTATGAATTTGTTCTAAGAAATAGAATTGCTTCCATCAGATCCTCCTTCATAGATGACCTCAAATCTGACCTAATAATTTTAAGGCTAGAGAACAACCTCTCTACACTAACTTGGGTTGGAGGGAAAGCCGTAACCACATGGGCAACATCTCTAACAATTGCCGGGTATAAAGGAATTGCCTCATGCACAGTCAGTTTTGATGAACGGTTGAATTTTTGTGTTCCTTTGAGAGCACGTGAAAAATTTGCTGAAATATGGTCAATCTGCTTGCTATAGGAGACGGAGTGAAATCTTTTTCCTTGCGGCAACGCTTTTCCTGCTCCATTTCATCCAAATACTTGTCAAAGTTAAACTCCTCATCTGATGAGGATGAAGATATGGCAGCAGTAGCACTGTCAGGACCCAAGTCCTCTTGTGCCTGGCAGTCCTGTAGGCCACTCATCCTAACTGCTACCTCAGTCAGAGCTTCTTTTCCTTTAGTAAGCTGTTGATCATCAAGCAGTATACAATGACTTGGGTCCACATTAACAGCTGCCAGAAGAATTTTATTGTCTCGCTCCGTTTCATTGAAGCAGAAATGCTATCTGCGATTAAACCTCTTTGGGACAGGCAAAATAGCAAGTTCTTCC
Source organism: Anomaloglossus baeobatrachus (assembly GCF_048569485.1). Classification (NCBI taxonomy): domain Eukaryota; kingdom Metazoa; phylum Chordata; class Amphibia; order Anura; family Aromobatidae; genus Anomaloglossus; species Anomaloglossus baeobatrachus. The sequence continues at coordinate 50,659 of NW_027442236.1, forward strand.
ACTCCCTTATGAAAATGCCAGGAGTTAAATCCTCAGCTTGTAATTTTTTTACTCACGGTGAGTGGGTGATTGAGCAATTCCTTCAATTCAGCCACCTGTGTCCATTGACCTTCATTTAGGGTTACCAGAGGGTTTGCCATATCTATCAGAAACTGTTTTAGTTCAAACAATCGCTCAATCATTAAATAAGTGCTGCTCCACCGAGTGCCTTTATTGACAATTGCCCCTTTCCCAGCACGTCTCTTTAAGATGGAATCAATTTTAGGGGTTCTGGCGGCAATAACCAATTTTCTCGCTTTTCCAATCAGATTTCCAGCAAGTCCCTCTTGCAAACTATCTCTTATTGCCAGCTGCAGTGTGTGAACAACACAGCGCATGTGATGAATATGAAAGTGTTTTGAAGCAGCTTCAACAAGATCGTCTAATTCTAAAGTATCATTTTGTTGTTTTTCTGTTGTAATATCTGTTTGTTCCTCAGTTACATGAACAGCACTGTGGCCTTTCATCTCAAACATACTGAATCCTAAATTTTCTTCTAGCTGTTCATTAGTCTCATTCATCAGTTTAATTGTACTTATGTTTGAAGCATTGTCTGTTACAATAGCAAGAACCTGTTCTTTTTTGATTTCGTAATCTTGCAGAACTTTTTGCACTAAGGCCTGGAGAAACTGGCTGGTGTAATGAGCTTTAGTATTTTTTACTGCCAGCGACTTGGTAACAATTTCTTTGTTGTCACAAACATATCGAACATTGGTGGCAAAATAGTTCACTCTGTGATGTGTGCAGGCATCCATTTTAAGAAACATGAAGCATCTTTTGAGAGTCTTTTTAAGATCTTCCTTTTGTTTAAGGGCTTCTTCAATCACTAATTTTCTAATACTTTCTCTTTCCAGAGCAATACCAAGTTTGCGGGCCATTTCTCCTTTAAGAGCTGTAAAAGCTGGTCATGCAAATTATGTTAATGGTACACTGTCCTTCACAACAAGCTGTATGAGCTGTCTTTTAAACATATCTGCTATCATTGTTACAGTAACTTTGTCACTTACAAAATATCTTGTTAATGATGTTTGAGGTGCTCTTTCCTCCACCCTTGTCCGGCAGGAAATGCTGGGCACTGGTTTCTTGGTGCTGCTGTTACCTTTCTGAGTCACAGCTTTGAATACTTCTGGGTGGAAGCGTTGTAAATGTCTTTTTAGATTGGAAGCTCTTGTAGGAGCATTTTTATCACCGCCTGAGTATGCACTGATTTTGGCATGAAAGCATTTGTTTTCATCTGGGTCACTTGTCATGCATTGACACACAAAATATTTTTTATCTTGAGTCACTGTGAAATGCTCAAATACAGCTGACTTCATAGGGAGCATCTTAGACATTTTGTAATCATATAATTTAACTCATAATAATTTTGTCCTATAAAAAAAAAAAAAAAAAGTATATTATAATTCCAGCACGAACAGGGAACCATGTACAGTGGAGAATATAAGTATTTATTTGATACACTGACAATTTTGCAAGTTTTCCCACCTACAAAAAATGGAGAGGTCTGTAAGTGTACACTTCACCTGTGAGAGACAGAATCTAAAAAAATATCCAGAAAATCACATTGTATGATTCAAATAATTTGCATTTTACTGCATGAAAAAATACTTGCTTGATACAATAGAAAAACAGAACTTAATATTTGGTACATAAACCTTTGTTTGCAATTTTGTTTACAATTACAGAGGTCAGGCGTTTCCTGTAGATTCTGTTTCTCTCAGTTGAAGTGTACATAAGATAAAAATGTCAGACCTCTCCATTCTTTGTATACTGGCCAACGATGCAGCAGCGATACGGATCTGCAGAACGACCTAGCTAGTCATTGGGGACGTGTCAAAGCAGCTTTTTGAAAGGGAAGTCGCTAACGAAGTCGTTATAACTGTGCCAAACACACCGATGCATGCTGCACATTGGGAAATAAAGGACCAAAAAATGGTCCTGAAAGATTTGTAGCAATCAGCGAGCTCACAGCGGGGGCCAGGTCGCTGATGCGTTTCACACTGCAATGTCGCTGGGGAGGTCGCTATTACGTCACAAAACCGGTGACGTTACAGCGATGTCGTTAGCGATGTTGCAGTGTGTAAAGGGGCCTGTAGGTGGGAATCGACAGTGTATCAAATACTTATTTTCCCCACTGTATAACTTTAGATAGAAATAAAACAAACTTTGCATAAATCAATAGTACAGATGATGGGTATAAAGTTTGTAAAATATGTCGTTAAATAGCTTTACTTTGAATTTCCAATCTCAGGCTTTTCTAAAGCAGGCTTTACACGCTATGATTTCGCTACAGCGATCTCGTTAGGGTCACGGATTTTGTGACGCACATCCGGCTGCTGTAGCGATGTCGTAGCGTGTGACTCCTAGGAGCGATTTTAGATCGTTCCAAAAGGTCCAAAATCGCTCCTCGTTGACATGGGGCTCCACTGGCAGTTATCGCTGCTGTCGCAGGGGCGAAGTTGTTCCTCATTCCTGCGGCAGTGTACATCGCTACGTGTGACGCCGCAGGAACGAGGATCATCTCCTTACCTGCCTCCGGCCACAATGCGGAAGGAAGGAGGTGGGCGGGATGTTACGTCCCGCTCATCTCCGCCCCTCCGCTTTCATTGGGCGGCCGCTTAGTGACGTCACTGTGACGCCGAACGGACCGCCCCCTTAGAAAGGAGGCGGTACGCCGGTCACAGCGACGTCGCTATGCAGGTAAGTATGTGTGACGGGGGTGCCGGATTTTGTGTGCGACGGGCAGCGATATGCCCGTTTCGCACAAACGATGGGGGTGTGTCGCATGCTAGCAATATCGGGACGGATATCGCAGCATGTAAAGCCACCCTTAGGCACAGCTCACTAAATGTTTCACAACAGATTGCTTCAGTCTATGAAGAGAGGAGGAGGGAGTGAGCAAGTTTGTTGTGTATCATACTCCAGGAACAAAGAAACTGATAACAGAGCTAATAGCTTGATGTTTTGGCTTCTATACTTATACAAGTCCTCATCAATCCTGTTGCTGTATTTTCCCTGTATATTGTATGTATATTGTATAGAAGATATCCTTCCAAAAGTACATGAGCTCAAAGAAAAAACAAATAAGCATACAGAGAGAACATACAGTATACTGGACTATTGATTTATGCACGGTTTATTGAAAGTTTAAATATTCTTCAAGAAGTAATTACTTTAATCTTGTTATCCTGTTCACTCTAGCAATTCTGAGATGAGTGCAGGCCTTCCTTCTTTCTTACGCTTACTTTTTACCCTTGCCTGTAGAGGAGGAGCTTCACTGGTGCTCAAGTGCAGCACAGACTTATCTCAGTTAAGACAGAGCCTAGATCCTCAGGCTACATACATTCACACACAGCAATTTTTGCGGATCCGTTTTTTTGCAGTGAAATGCAGTGACTTTAGGCATCTCAGCAAAGTGAATGGGTTTCAAGATATGACATTCAGACACATCGTTTTGTGACGATCCATTTTTGGGCTCAAAAACGGATCCTCACAAAGAATGAGTGTGACGCCCTAGCACACCAGGTAGTCACACAGTCTAGGCCCCCGCACAACACCTTCCCACAAAGGGTCACACCAGCTGACCTGAAACCCTAGCCACCTCCCTTAGGGTAGGACAGACACACCAGTGGCCCGGACCAGGTGGATGAGAAACGCCCACCTAGGGGTCTAGAGAACCCGGGGCGGGAAAAGAAGTAGTTTTAAGTTCGAGTTTAAGCTGAATTGAGGTTCAAGTCTGAAGTGGAGAGGAGTGGAGAAGTGAGGAGTTGAAATTGAAGTTCATTGAGCAAAGGCGTCGGGGTTGGAGCCCCGGCGTGCTGGCTAGGTGGCAGACAGTGGACCGTGACTGCAGGAGACGGGAAGACGGCTGCCAGAGATAAGAGGTGGACCGGGATAGGTTGGAGCCCGCCGGTACCGACACCGGAGAACCGACCCGGAAACCGTGCACAAAGGGGGTACTTGGACCCTGAAAACTAGGACCGGAACCACCGGCCTAGCTAATTAACCAATTGAGGGCAGGATTATAGGTCCTGTCTCACCAAAAGTACCAAAAATCAAACAACAGCTCACCGCGGGGGATAGGGCATCCGCCAGGACCCGGTAGATCCCAAGAGCCAGCGTCAGCGGGCACGGCTCCCACCCATAGTTCTGGGAGTGGGCTTCCATGTTTCATACTGGAGAGCCCAAAGAGAACTCACAACAGTGCAGGGAGAAGTGATACAGACCACCAGCCCGGGCGTGGGACCTGAATACATCCGGCCGCGGCCACCATCACCTTGGTTTACCAGTGGACTCGTCTGAATTCTTTAATTGTGAGTAAGCTAACAATCCCCAGTCTGACCGGGCGTGCCGACCCCTACAATCATCACCCTTAGCACGGAGACATTGGGCCCTGGGGCATCCATCCCTACCCACGGAGGGGTTAACATCAAGCTGCTATCACATTGCCCCCGGGGTACCCCGCAATAGCAGCGGTGGTGCTACACTTCACCATACGCCGTGGGTGGCGTCACAGACAGTATACGGCAATTCCCGTATAAATACGTTCCCTTTATTTGAAGTGTCCTCACGACCCTCGGGGCCGGTGGAACCCCTCGATCCACACTGCGGATCCGGACCCGAGCAGCTCGGCTGCTGGCATGGGGGCGGCACACCTCAAAACTTGGCATCGCGAACAGGATTGTAACCCATCCACTTACCTGTGGAAGTGCGCCTTGTTCTGGACTGTCAGCGGTGCTCCGCTGCAATAATTTTTGAAAAGTCGCCATTTTGCCGCCATTTTTGGGCGCGAAAAACGACAACCCAGCGTCTTCTTCCCCAGGAAAGGGCGCGAAGTTGAAACCCCGTCCCCTGGGAACAAGGGCCGGAAGGAAGTGACCCTGAGCCCGAAAAATGAAACTGAGAGACACGAGAAAGGTCTGCTCCCAAAAAACCAGGGGGAGGGCGAGAATTGCAGCATGTAATCCGAGGAGATAAGAGGCAGAGGGACACCAGGACTCTGCCATCCTTTGGTTCCTGGAAACCATCTAGAGAGGATGTCTGCCCGGTCCGGCGACCTGAACATGGAGGAACCAGCTCCCGGGACTGCTGAATGGGTGGAAGCCCAGACTGCGAAGATGTGCCGCAGGATTCAGACCCAGGCCAACTATATGCTGGTGAGATGGACGGCCGAGATGAGGAATCTGGCTGCAGCCGTCCGGGCACGCGAAGAGATGGCGGCCTCGGAAGAGCGGGTAAACGACCCACGCCCCTATGTTCCATCGGAACCAGCCCACCAGGCTGAGGAGCTCGGTCCGCCCCCGTCCGCCACGTCGCCTCCCTCGCTGCCCGTATCTGCAGTTAGTGACCCAATCGGTCCGCTGCCCCAAGCCACGGCAGCGGAACCCATTCCATCTTCCCACGAGGACCCGGCAACGGAGCCCTCAGGCCATGCGCACACCACCGCGCCGGCACCCATACCAGCCCCGCGCCAGACCAGAGCCCAGAAGACGTCCCCTCTGGCCCCGAGCCCAGCTGCGCCAAAGATGACATCATCCCAGGTCCCGAAGATAGCGGCGCGCTTGATGACGTCGGCCCCGGCAATCCGCCCGGCCGCAACAGAGGCGACGCCCGACCGGAAGTCAGCACCAGCAGAGACGCCGACCGCTCCCCAGTACCCGGTTCCCACTGAGGCGCAGCCGGGATGCACCTGCAGAGCAGGCCGCGGATCCGCGGAGCCCTCCACTTCACGTGAGGCTGGTCGTAGCCGGCAGTGAGGGCGTCCGGATGATCCAAACCCCTGAGCAGGAGGAGGCGGAGCACGGAACCAGTGCCCCGTATTGGCAGCGGCAGCAGCTGAAGACAGAGATCACGGCCCAAGAGAAGCGGAAGGCAAAAGTGCTGAACCGACAGGTCACCTTACAGGTGCGGGGCCCTACTTATCTAGGACAGGTCCGGCATTTTAACCCCCAAAAGGGATGGGGTTTTATATACAAGCCGGGCCTGGAGGCCGAGATATTCGTCTCCCGAAGAGATGTGGCCCCACACCTACCTACTGGCCACCCGGATCGAGATCTGGAGCCCGGAGAGTTGATCTCATATACCCGACACTGCGGAGAGAGGGGGTGGTTCACCCTCGATGTGAAGAGATGGGTGAAAGGTGGGGATCAGTTGCACCTCCACCACTCTCCGCCATTTCCAAGCAAGGATGATGAGTATGAGGTAGTGTCGCGGGCGGGGAGGGCGCTGTGCTCACTACGCTCGGGTCCGGCGCTGCTGCTGCTGCTCGGTGGCTCGAGCGGTGGGCCGGATCCGGGGACTCGAGCGGCGCTCCTCGCCCGTGAGCGAAAGGGGGTAGTGTGGTTTGGGGGATTTGGTCCGTGACGCCACCCACGGTTTGTGGTGAGGTTGGGGCACCACCGCTGCTATTGACGAGGATCCCGGGAGCGATGGCAGGGAGCAGCTGGGATGTTTCTCTCCCCTCCGTGGGTAGGGGGGTTGGTGATCCCGGGGCCCGGTGAGGTGACGGGGAGGCAGCGGCGGGGAGGTGCAGGGTCGCTTGGACTGCGCAGCGCGGTGCCAGACGGCACGGTAGTACTCACTCAGCCACAAATGGATGCAAAGTCTCTGGTAAAATAAACGGCTGGATGGACGGGTCCCGCAGCCGGCTGCTGTGGTTTCTCCCGGACGGTTGGTGGTGGCTGCCTTTCCCTGCACCTTTTGTGTATCTTCGGTCCCGATGGCTTCCCACCGGTAACCCGATCCCCAGCTTGTATATGGGCCGGAGGAGCCCTTTTGCCCGCAGGCTCTGGCCCTGGGAACCCTAGCTGTGGCGGTAGCTGTATTTCCCTTGTGCTAGTTGGACGGTTGCCTTCAAATCGGGTCTTGGCTGTTTGGAAACCCCTGGTGTTCCGGTCACTAACGGATTTGACCTGTTTAATGGCGACTCCAAGCCTGGTCGGGGTCCGCAGGCCCTGCCGGTTTGTGCTGGCTTCACTTCGCTCCCTGGTTCGGTACCGGCGGGCCACCGCCCGTCCCCGGTCCTATGGTTCCGCGTTGATCTGCCTCTCCTGCAGACGGCCACCACCGTCTGCCAACCTTGCTCTTGGTGCCCGGGCCACGTACCCGGACACGGTCAGATTGCTCCTCTACTACCACTTTACTCCTCACTCTTTCCCTTCCCTAACTGTTCTGACTTCCATTCCCGCCTCCAGGACTGTGAACTCCTCAGTGGGTGGGGCCAACAGCCTGGCTCCACCCCACCTGGTGTGGACATCAGCCCCTGGAGGGAGGCAACAAGGATTTTGTGTCTGACTGATGTGCCTATCTCGGGGTGGGGCTGTTGTGTTGTAGTCCCTGTGACGACCTGGCTAGTCCAGGGCGCCACAGTAGCGGTTCCCGGCTATTTCAGTTAACCCCGTTGTAATTTTACAGTTTTAATGGACCACGGTAGAGAAATGGCAGGCCAACCCAAAAACTTTTGAGCCTTGTAAATACCCCATCCACCTTCTAGTTGTTTGCCACAGTCTCTGGAGAGGCCGATTGGAGGAAGGGCCTGCGGTGGAGGAGGCCGAGGCCCAGTCACCACTGCAACTGGTGGCTAACCTCCAGGCCAGGGGTCCCCAGACTAGGGGCCCGTGATAAGGACTGTCAGGTAAGGAACTTTTTACCCGGCCCGTATGGACGTCACCCGGACTCGTTCCTGGACTTGGGAAAGGGGTGCGCACCAGTGCTTAGCGGTGGCACCAGGGAACAGGTTGTTTGGGGTGGGTGCAATGAGAAGGTGGCCCGTTCGATTTTGCAACGTTCAAGATGTGCCTCCCATAAAGGGAAGAAAAATGTTCATTTGTTTACGTTACCCCCTTTTTTCTATTTTACAGTTCCTGTTTTTTTTTAAATCAGATAAATATTGCATTTTAAAACTTTCATAAACATACCAACAAATTGTGAGGGTAGTCCTCACACATAGGACCAGGCCAGAATCTTTTGTTTGAACTTAAGTAAAAGGGGGGTGAGATTAAGACGTTCATACTCAGCCAGTTTATTGGATATCATAATTCCCAGATATTTAAACTCTGACACCACCTGAACCGGAGCACAAGTCACCACTACATTGGAAGGCGTTTCATCTAGTGGCATCAAAACAGATTTGTCCCGATTTATCGTGAGCCCTGATATCCTTCCAAAGTTAGATACGACCCTCATTACCGCCTCCAAGGAACTCCCTGCATCTGCCAGAAACAATAATAAATCGTCCGCATATAAGGCCACTTTCTCCTCCACACTCCCATATCGTTAACCCACTACACCAGGATCCCGCCGCATCACCGCCGCCAGTGGTTCGATAGCAAACAACAGGGGGGGACAGTGGGCACCCCTGCCTTGTGCCTCTATAGAGAGAATCTATCTGACATGCTGCCTTTTGCCCTAATTCTTGCCGTAGGAGCAGAGTACAACAGCTGCACCCACCTAATATACACTTCCCCAAACCCCATTGATCGCATCGTAGCCCATAGGTACCCCCACTCTACGCTGTCAAAAGCTTTGGCCGCGTCTAGGGAGAGAATGACCCGCCTCCCCTTATTTTCCACCGGTATCTGCATATTCAGGTACAGTGTCCCAAGGTTAGTTGCCATGGATTTGTTGGGCATAAACCCTGCTTGATCTGGGTGTATTAGGGATGTAATGACTTTGGTGAGCCTATTGCAAGCATCTTAGCTAGGAGCTTTACATCTACCGTCAATAGTGAAATCTGTCTGTAAGAGTCTGGCAAACCCGGGTCTTTGCCTTCTTTAGGGAGTACCACAATTATTGCCTCCTGCATAGACGGCATAAGCTCTCCTCTTTTCAGACATGAATTATATACCTTAAGCAGCACCGGCAGTAAAACCTCCCTATGTTGTTTAAATACTTCAGCCGGAAACCCATCTACCCCCGGCGCCTTATCATTCGCCATATCACTCAGAGCTAGCTCTAACTCCTCTAAGTCAAATGGCTTGTCTAGTAACTCTCTAGATTCCCTTGAGAGGACTGGCACCTGAGCTGTGCCTAGAAATTCATCCACCTCCCCCGCCTCCGGGTGCACCTTGACTGAGTATAGATCAGAGTAGAATGTTTCTAGTACTTTTAGGATCCCTGAGGTGTCCGTGACAACTGCCCCATCTACTGACTGTAACCATGCAATATATGTCGATTCCCTCTGTGCCGCAGCTATCACTGAGAATGGAGAACGGGCGGGTCACCTATTATCAAAGGACTGCATGGTTTGGAACATTTTCTTTCTCTCCGCTGCCTGTATGGTCAATCTATTAACCATCTTTTGAGCTGCCTTCATTCTAGCTTTTGCCGCTGGCGCGGGGTCTGATATTAGAGCATCTTCCGCCTCCCCCAATTCCTGAAACGCAAGCTGATTCTGCCTTCTTGCCTCCGACTTTACCTTAGATATACCCCTTATATACAATCCCCTCAAGTACGCCTTCATTGCCTCCCAAACCATTCCAATAGATGCTGATCCTTCATTGAACCTAAGGTATTCCCTTAAACTATCACTAATACCCCCCCCCCCCCCTTCTTCCACTAATTGTAACCAATAGGGATTTAATTTCCATAAGGGTCTATTTTGGTTTTGTTGTTCCCCCAGGTCTATTTCTACACACAGGGGCGAATGATCTGATACCGTCCTGGGGAAGTATTTAGTACCCACTACCAAACCTTGCATTGCTTCATTGCCCAAGGCCAGATCAATGCGCGACAGGGATGAGAACGTAGCCGAATAACAGGAGTATTGATACACTTCCGGATGCCGAGTCCTCCACAGGTCAATCAGCGCCATTTCTTTAAGTAAATTGCCGAATGGTGTACAGTTACCCCCCAGTTTTCGTACCTCATGTCTCACTTTGTCCCAATGTGAATTCGGAATATTATTAAAATCTCCCATTATCATAAAGGGAACCCCCTTTAGTCTGCCAATAAATTTATCAGACTGTGAAGTAGTTTGCTGCAATATCGCGGAGGTATGTATAGGGATATAATTACTACGGCTCTTGTCCCCAGCCTACAGGAAAGATATACATACTGCCCATCTTTATCCATGATGACCTTTAGAAATTCAAACCGTGCGCCTGAGCGGACTAGTATACTGGCCCCTCTGGAGTATGCAGAATATGTAGAATGATACCCCACCCTGAACCACCTTCTATCCAGTAGATGCAGCTTCTCCGGTATCATGTGTGTTTCCTGCAAGCAAATTAGGTTAGGTTTTTCTGTGCGTAAAAATTGAAATACTGCTTGTCTTTTGATGCTAGAGGCTAAGCCCCTAACATTCCAACTAATTAGCTTAATGCGTCCCGCCATATGATTAATTGACAAATTCTCGTTCTCCCAGAGCTCCTTAATAGGCCAAATGAGACTGTCGACCGGCCCACCCTCCCCCTAACCCCCCAATATAAACACCCCCCACAACAATAATCATAGTAACACATCGTTGCCACCAGTCCCCTTTGTATCAGGGACGGAGGGCATATGTTTGCCTTTGCAAGTCTGCCAGATACCGCGTCCATCTTTTGTAGCGTTTCCTCTTTTACGACGGACAGGGCCCTATCAACCATCAATAACACCAGAACCAGAACCTTTGTCGTGCACGATATCCGGCTGTCCATCTGATCAGTATTGCAGTCCTGCCATATTCTCGCAATGCCCCCTTTTTTTTTTAATATTAAGGGGGAAGAACAAAAGCAAGTTACGGGAAAGAAGAAGGGAAAAAAGGGAGAAAGAAAGGGGGGGGGAGTGGGCAAAACAAAGAAGAGAAAGAGAAAAGTAGTATAAGAAGAAGACAGAGGGTGGAATAAGAGGAGCGAGAGGGGAGAAAGAAAAACAAAAAAAAGAGGGGGGGGGAGAAAAAAAATTCAATATTTATGCATTGTGAGTACAGTATGAGTTGGAAAGTCCCTTTCCATAGCCAGGATTCCATTTCCTCCCATCCTCAGTGGTGTTTTCAGACCCCTTTCCTCTAGAGTCCATTAAATGTAGATTTAAATTTAGATTGCCAAGGTAAACAAAAAAAAAAAAAAAAAATGTTTTTTAAAATTTTCAAACAGGAACTCCTCCCCGGCAACCATAGCATAGTATTTTTCCTCTACACCACTGCATGCGATGAGAGGTAGGGTGTCCCCAAAAGTCAGTCTCCAGCTTCCCCTTCACGACCCTCCCGCCGCAAGCGTTGTTCATTGCTATCCAGCCATCTTAGCGCTTCCTTAGTATCCAGGAAAAAGTGCACTATTCCTCCAGCTACCACTCTGAGTTTCGCCCAGTACATCATGGAGTATACCAGATTCAGTTGTCTCAGCCTTCTCTTGATGTCAATGAACTTGGCTCTTTGCTTTTGCACTTCTATGGAGTAATCTGGAAAAGTGGATATCTTGGAGCCATTGATGATCAGGTCCGGGTGTCCTCTGGCATGCTTCAGGATATTATCCCGGTCTCTGTAGTGCAGTATTTTGGCCAGGACAGGTCGCGGTGGGTGTCCAGGAGGCAGGGGGCGGGTGGAAACCCTATGGGCTCATTCCACCGCATATAGAGGGGTGAGATGCTCAGATCCAATTTTACTTTTCAGCCATTCCTCAAAAAATTCAGTTGGGGATGTACCTTCCACTTTCTCTGGAATGCCAATTATTCTCAGGTTGTTACGCCTTGATCTATTTTCAAGGTCATCCGTTTTTGCTAGGAGTGCTGCTATTTGCTGTGCTGCACGCTGCCCGTCTCTGTCAGATCCTGCCATGTGGTCCTCCGTGATACTGAGTCTTTGCTCAACTTCTCCTGTTCTCTCTTTCACTTCATGAAGCTTGTGCCGCATGGATGCCATGTCTTCTCTCAGGCTCCCCAGCTGCAGGGTCACCTCAGTAATAGATGCTCTGCAGAGCATTACTGCTGTGAGGATGTCTCTCAGTGTGGGCTCTTCAGGGATATTCTGTGTGCCTGCCAGCTCTCCTAGCTGTGCTGCCTGAGATCTGGGATTTGTCTCTGCCATGCAGGCCTGAGCTCCCTCGCTGCTCTCACCCCTCCCCCCTCCTTCACTCAGCACCATGCTGTCTGCAAGTCCCATATTCATCTGCAGCTCACCTCTCACTGTCTCTCTGTGATGGGCACCGCTCTCCTGCCTGGCAAAACGCTCCAGCCTTGTTGCAGCCTGTCTTCTGGTCTCCTCAGCGTCTGCACCATTATCTTTTCTCTTCTCCATGCTGCCCACGGCACCATCTTGATTCTGCTCCTCCACTTCTCCCACCTGCTTTTTCGGCCCCCTCCTTGTCATATCTGTGCCAGTAAGCAATGCAATCAGGTCAGGGGGGGGACAGAGGGTCGTCCAGCTGCAGCCTGTGACTTCTGAGAGTGTTTTTTTGGTTTTCTCCCCTAGTGATTTTCTAGATGCTTGGCAGGAGCTACAGGATCTGCTTCCACTCACATACTGAGCTAGGCCACGACCTCTTACAGTTCCTGTTTAATAAACAGTGGTGGTCGGACAGCCCGCGGACGGTCTTTATTCAACCAAGGGGGAATGTGACACCCTGGCACACCAGGTAGTCACACAGTCTAGGCCCCCGCACAACACCTTCCCACAAAGGGTTACACCAGCTGACCTGAAACCCTAGCCACCCCCCTTAGGGTAGGACAGACACACCAGTGTCCCGAACCAGGCGGATGAGAAACGCCCACCTAGGGGTCTAGAGAACCCGGGGCGGGAAAAGAAGTAGTTTTAAGTTCGAGTTTAAGCTGAGTTGAGGTTCAAGTCTGAAGTGGAGAAGAGTGGAGTAGTGAGGAGTTGAAGTTCAGTGAGCAAAGGCATCGGGGTTGGAGCCCCGGCGTGCTGGCTAGGTGGCAGACGGTGGTCTGTGTCTGCAGGAGACGGGAAGACGGCTGCCGTAGATCCGAGGTGGACCGGGATAGGGTTGGAGCCCGCCGATACTGACACCAGAGAACCGACCCGGAAACCGTGCACAAAGGGGGTACTTGGACCCTGAAACCAGAACCGGAACAGACGGCCTAACTAATTAACCAATTGAGGGCAGGATTATAGGTCCTGTCCCACCAAAAGTCCCAAAAAGCAGACAACAGCTCACCGCGGGGTATAGGGCATACGCTAGGGCCCGGTAGATCCCAAGAGCCAGTGTCAGCGGGCACGGCTCCCACCCATAGTTCTGGGAGCGGGCTTCCGTGTTTCATACCGGAAAGCCCAAAGAGAACTCACAACAGTGCAGGGAGAAGTGATACAGACAGCCAGCCCAGGCGTGGGACCTGAATGCACCCGGCAGCGGCGGCCGGCCACCGTCACCTTGGTTTACCAGTGGACTCGTCTGAATTCTTTAATTGTGACTAAGCTAACAACCCCCGGTCTGACCGGGCGCGCCGGCCCCTGCAATCATCACCCTTAGCACAGAGACATTGGGCCCCGGGGCATCCATCCCTACCCACGGAGGGGTTAACATCAAGCTGCCATCACATCGCACCCGGGGTACCCAACAGCAGCAGTGGTGGTGCTACACATCACCATACACCGTGGGTGGTGTCACAGACAGTATACGGCAAATCCCGTACAAATACGTCCCCTTTATTTGAAGTGTCTGTGCAACCCCCTGGGCTGGTGGAACATCTCAAGCCACACTGAGCATGTCATTTTGTGTGGTGTTTTTCTAATCTTCTGCTATTGAAAACATTATCTATGAGCTCAAAAACCTTTCAAGTGATGCGGTTTTTTAAAAAGCTGATCTGCTTTTGCAGCTAAAAAACGTACTCTCAAAAAATGCAGCAAAAACGCTGTGTGCGAATGTGACGCCGCAGGAACGAGGAACTTCTCCTTACCTGCCACATGCCAGCAATGAGGAAGGAAGGAGGTGGGCGGGATGTTCGTCCCGCTCATCTCCGCCCCTCCGCTTTGATTGGCCAGCCGCTTAGTGACGTCGCGGTGACGTCGCTGTGATGCCGAACGTCCCTCCCCATTGAGGGAGGGATTGTTCGGCAGTCACAGCGACGACGACCAGGTAAGTGCGTGTGACGCTGCCGTAGCGATCACCATATATCGGCATAACGATAGGGGCGGGTGCTATCACGCTCGCCATCGCTAGCATCGGCTAGCGATGTCGCAGCGTGTAAAGCCCGCTTTAGATCAGGAATAGAACAGCCATTTATAGGACATTCGATAACTTTCCCAAATTCCGATGAAAAAATATTCAGCACATTCTGCATTGAACTACTGTCCTCAATTTATTATATATTTTAGGAGTCGGAGTCGGTCCATTTTATACCGACTCTGACTCCACCAAAATGAACTCCGACTCTACAGCCCTGGAAGATACTATCACAGTTTGTTTATTTTGATTCCTTTCTTTTTAACCCTTACTGGGTAGGTATTGCTGGAATTTAAAGGGAACCTGTCAGCAGAAACTTTGCACTAAACCTAAAAGATTCCCCTATTGCAGCTCCTGGGCTGCATTGTAGCATGGTTCCTATTGTTATTGTGCCCCCTTTTAGACCAAAATAAATACATTATAAAGTGGTACCTTTTCCTATTGTTAATCGTACACGGGGGCGGGCTGTCTGCTGTCTGTTATCCTGCCTCCTGCTGCTTTACGCCGTCCCCCATCGCTCAATTTCATACTTGGACGCCGCCCAGTGCGCCCGAGGTCTCACGCATGTGCTGTGCCACTCTAGCGGGACTGTGCACTGTGCACAGTGTGACCGCTGGTGATGTTTTGCGCGGGCGTGAGATTATGGGCGGCGCTGTGATTTTCATCAGCAAGTACCCGCCCATAATCTCGTGCCCGTGCTTTCCCCTCTGACTCGACCGTTCTGCGCAAGCGCTGGCCAGATGACCCCATGTCACCTCTTTCCCATCTTGGTAAGAGGTGACGTGGATTCATCTGGCCAGCGCTTGCGCAGAACGGTGGACGCAGAGGGGAAAGCGCGGGCACAAGATTATGGGCGGGTACTTGCTAATGAAAATCAGAGCGCCGCCCATAATCTCACGCCTGCGCAACACGTCACCAGCGGTCACACTGTGCAGTCCCGCCAGAGTGGCACGGTGCATGCGCGAGACTTCAGGCGCACTAGGCGGCGTCCTGAAGTATGAAATTGAGCGGGGGACGGCGTAAAGCAGCAGGAAGCAGGATAACGAACACCAGACAGCCCGCCCCAGTGTACGATGAACAAGATTTGCATAGGAAAAGGTACCACTTTATAAAGTATTTATTTTGGTCTAAAAGGGGGCACAATAACAATAGGAACTATGCTAGAATGCAGCCCAGGAGCAGCAGAAGGGGAATCTTTTAGGTTTTGTGCAAAATTTCTGCTGACAGGTTCCCTTTAATCCTTCCCTTGAAGTGTTTTAGAGACTCATCAGCTGTCCCTTTGGAGGATATAGACCTCAGTAAATTTTTCTGAAGTGTTCAATGACCTGCCTAATTTTAAATAATCAAAGATGGAGTCATTTTGCTGTGGAAACCGCATTATCATTATAATACAAAAATTTAAGCATAGCCTCAAAGCTTGTCTGGGTTATAGCTATGCAAAAAAATTGAAGTGATATATAGAAGTGCTGATATTTTATATTGGCAAAGTACTGGCTTCTGAAGTATTCCCATGTAAAGCACAAGGCCCCAAAATTTCATAATTTCTACCACATTTAACGGGGTCCAATTAGCAATTGATGAAGTGGGGCTTTGGGAAAAAAATTAATGGGTGTTTTCATTTGTTTGGGCCATCATGAGATTTATGAAATCCTCTTAGAAAAAGATTACCCCTTCGTGACCCTGGACATAAATGGTACTTAACCCCTTCATGACCTTTGACGGATCTACCCGTCATGGATTGTATGAGGTTAAGCTCTGCCCCTGCCGCGGGCAGGTTGCGGCGATCGGCGCACATATCAGCTGTTTTCAACAGCTGACAAGTGTGCCTGCATGTTACGAGTGGAATCGCATTCCACCCGTAACATTAACCCCTTACATCTCGCTGCCAAAGTCTGGCAGCGAGATATATATACGCGCGGTCAGGATTTTCACTTACCGCCGCCCCCACCGGAAATCACGTGACTTCCGGTGGTTGCCATGGTAGCTCAGGGTTATGTGATGACGCCTGCAGCTATGACGAGTCCCTTTCGTTTTCACTCGGCCCGGAGCCGAATGAATCAGGAAGTGACCGTATCTGCTGTTTACAGCTGTATAGCTGTGATCAGCAGATAGGGCAGAGCGATCGGATTGCTGATCGCTATAGCCCCCTAGGGAGACTAGTAAATTAAAAAAAAAAAAAAGTTTTAAAAAATAATAAAAAAAAAACCTAAAAGTTCAAATCACCCCCCTTTCACCCCATTGAAAATGAAAAGGTTAAAAAATAAATAAATACACATTTGGTATTGCCGCGTTCAGAAATGCCCGATCAAAATATAAAATCAATTAATCTGATTGGTAAACGGCGTAGTGGCAAAAAAATTCCAAACCCCAAAATTACGTTTTACGCAAAATGCAATAACAGGCGATCAAAACGTAGCATCTGCGCAAAAATGGTACCGTTAGAAACGTCCGCTCGAGACGCAAAAAATAAGGCGTCACTCAGCCATAGATCCCAAAAAATGAGAACACTATGGGTTTCGGAACATGGCGCAAAACGTACGCCACTTTTATTGGACAAACTTGTGAATTTTTTTAACCCCTTAGATACAAGTAAACCTATACATGTTTTGTGTCTACAAACTCACACCGACCTCAGGCATCATACGCACACATCAGTTTTACCATATAGTGAACATGGTGAATAAAACATCCCAAAAACTATTGTGCCATCACACTTTTTTTGCAGTTTTTCCACACTTGGAATTTTTTTGCTGTTTTCCAGTACACCATATGGTAAAACTTATGGTTTCATTTAAAAGTACAACTCGTCCCGCAAAAAACAAGCCCTCATATGGCAAGATTGACGGAAAAATAAAAAAAGTTACGGCTCTCGAAAGAAGGGGAGCAAAAAACAAAAACGCAAAAACGGAAAGTGCCCGGGGGCTGAAGGGGTTAATATTTGGCGGGGACGTCTTGACCTTGGACATAACGGTTTGTCCTGGTGCAGGAACTGTGCTGATGTGATATCTGCTGGGATCTTGGCTTACGTGACAGCCGAGCTCCAACTCTCAAATCCAAGGATGGTTCCTGCACCATCCCTGGCTGTTTAACCCCCTAAATGCTGTACTAGATATCGATCGCAGCATTTAGGGGGCGGTGTTCCCTCTCTCGCCCAACCGATGCCCCCGCGACGTCATCATGAAGGCTTGATCGTTGCTTTGGTGATCCGAGGTCATCATGATGAGCTCCGGATCACTCAGCTATAGGAAGGCATTGTAGATTATTCTGGGATCATGGTTTAAAAGGCTTCCTGTCAGTGCAGCATTGACAGATATAATGTATTGTAATGCTGGTGCATTGCAATACATTATATCAGCAATCAGGGCGATAAAAGTTAATAAGTTCCATATAGGGACTATGTAAAAAAAAGTTTAAAAAAAAAAATTTAAAATATTTTTTAACAAATCAGAAAATATAGAACAAAAAATAAAATTCCACCAATAAACATGTAATATTTATGTTAAAAAAAAAGCACACATAATTGATATTGCCACATCCGTAACAACCCAATCTATAAAACTGTCACATTAGTTAACGCATTCTGTGAACACGGTAAAAAAAAAAAGTTAAACAACATAGGAAAAACTGTCTTTTTATCATAAAGCTGACAAAAAAGTGAAATAAATTGCGATATAAAACGCACATTTAAATAAAAATCCTATCGCTAAAAACATCATCTTCTCTTGCAATAAACAATCAGCCATACTGCTTCATCAGCAAAAATAATAAAGCTGCAGCAATGCAAAATTTTTTTAATAAAAATGTTTATGATGTTAAAGCGGCAACATATAAAAAACAATATAAATGTGGTACTGCTGTAATCATACTGAATTTAATAATAAAGTTGCGGTATCATTTATACTGCAAGATGAACCACAGAAAAAAATAGTAATAAAACCAATTTTTCAACTGCTGTTGATTTGTTTATTCTGCCTCCCAAAGGCTCAGCTCACATTAATTCTGCATTTTATGCTGAGCGCTTACATCGGGGTTTGTGTAAAACCTAGAAAAATATGATTCAGATAAAATTTCCAACAGAAAATTAAATGTAATGAGGCAGAAGGAGTCACTTTCAGCTCCTGTCTGGCCTGTGGTGCGTCAGTGTCCATCTTTTTAGATGTGCACAAAAGTGGAGTCGACAACAGTTTTGAACAGACGAACATCTCTGAACAGAGGCCAAACGGAGCCTGGAGTAACTTTGCCTTATGAGTGAGTGGATCCATCAGAGATTTCACCTAAATCATGTTTTTCGGAGATGTAAATAAAAACCCTGATGTAAAAGCTCAGCATAGAACACAGAATAAATGTGAACTGAGCAAAAATGTTCTGTACCTCAAATTGTCACCAAGTAGCACTCAACCCAGAAATAATAAGTCTCACTCACATCCGTCACCTGTTAACGGAAGGTTCTGAAAAAGCGCTATGACTCCCCCCAAAAAAGAAAATTAGCAAATTCTGCGCCCCCAAATCCTAATGCCCCTACCCACTCTGAGCACCACAATGTGCCAAAGCCACAGTTAATGTCCACATGCCACATGTACAGCATTGTAGTGACGAAAGTCTGCTTAATTTACGGAGAGCACAATTTTCAGGAACTACAATGTATTGAGCATTACATGTGCTATTTCCAGAGAACAAAATGTCACTACACTCCTAGTCCCAAATGGGTGTACTTTCCAAAATGTGGTCATTTGATGTGGTTTCTGCTGTTCTGACACTTAGGGGCTTTGCAAATGGAGTCCGTAAACTATTCTAGGATAATCTTTGCTCCAAAAGTCAAATTGCGGTCCTTTCCTCCTGAGCCCTGCCTTGTGGCAAAATAAAACTGTACAGTCACATGTGGGTATTGGTGTACTCAGTTGAAATTGCACAACAATTCTACAGTGCATTTTCTCTTGTTACCCTTGTGAAAATGAAAGATTTGGGGTTAAAGCAACATTTTGTGTTAAAAATTTATTTTATCACTTTCAAAGCTCAACATAAAATTCTGTGAAGCACTTTTGGGTCTAAGGCGGGCTTTGCACGTTGCGACATCGCAAGCCGATGCTGCGATGTCGCACGCGATAGTCCCCGCCCCCGTCGCAGGTACGATATCTTGTGATAGCTGGCGTAGCGAAAATTATCGCTACGCCAGTTTCACATGCACTTACCTGCCCTGCGACCGTCGCTCTGGCCGGCGACCCGCCTCCTTCCTAAGGGGGCGGGTCGTGCGGAGTCATAGCGACGTCACACGGCAGGCGGCCAATAGCGGCGTAGATGAGCAAGATGTAAACATCCCGCCCACCTTCTTCCTTCCGTAGAGCCGCCGGCGGCAGGTAAGGTGAAGTTCCTCGCTCATGCGGCGCAACACAGCGATGTGTGCTGCCACAGGAACGAGGAACAGCATCGTACCATCACTGCAGCAAAATTATGGAAAAGTCGGAGCTTGCAACGATGATACGATAACGACGCTTTTGCGCTCGTTTATCGTATCATCTAGAATTTACACACAACGATGTCGAAAGTGACGCTGAATGTGCGTCACTTTCGATTTGACCCCACCGACATCGCACGTGCGATGTTGCAACGTGCAAAGCCGCCCTAAGGCAGGGGTCTCAAACTCAGCTGGGGAAATATCCGCACATAGAAAAAAAAATTGAGAGGGGCCGCATTCCGTGCAGGACAAAGTGACATTTTTATTGATTCCATGTTTTTCTATACGCCGTTGGATCACTATTGTGAACATTTTTTGCTTGATTATAACAAACCTGCACTTTTTTGTTAAGTATACCGTATTTTTCGGACTATAAGACGTACCGGACCATAAGACGCACCCTGGTTTTAGAGAAGGAAAATAGGAAAATAAAACTTTAAGCAAAAAATGTGATCATGACACACTGTTATGGGGCGAGGATCTGCTGCTGACACTATTATGGGGGTAATGTCCCCAAATTCTCTACCAAATTCTCCGCATGCACCATCACCGCACACCCCTGCACTACCGCACGCATCATCACCGCACACCCCTGCACTACCGCACGCATCATCACAGCACATA
The DNA here is from genome assembly GCF_048569485.1 of Anomaloglossus baeobatrachus. NCBI lineage: Eukaryota > Metazoa > Chordata > Amphibia > Anura > Aromobatidae > Anomaloglossus > Anomaloglossus baeobatrachus. Next base: position 70,870 of record NW_027442236.1, read on the forward strand.
CACCGGCACTACCTCAGTGACGACCCCGCTGACAGCGCAACTCCCTTCAGTTGCTGTGTGGAGCTCCCAGGAGCGGCGGTGTTCTACTGCCGCTCCTGTCAGCTTCATGTAGCAGAGCTGAAAGCGTTGCGGGACCTCTGTGAATTATGTCGGACCTGGAGGGGTATTTGGGGATTTTAATAAAGTGGTGAAAGAGGGTGGTTTTTTTTGTCTTTTATTCCAACTAAAGTATTTTATTGGGTGTATGTGTTTATTTACTTTCACTTACAGGTTAATCATTGGGGTGTCTCAGACGCCTGCCATGATTAACCCCTTATTACCCCAATTGCCACCGCACCAGGGCAATTCGGGATAAGCCGGGACTGTCGCATCTAATGGATGCGGCAATTCCGGGCGGCTGCTTGCTGATATTTTTAGGGTGGTGGGCCCCCCATAACGTGGGGCTCCCCATCCTGAGAATACCAGCCTTCAGCCATATGAGTTTATCTTGGCTGATATCAAAATTGGGGGGGACCGCACGCCGTTTTTTTTTTAATTTATTTTTTTTTAATGCAAGAAATAGACCCACCCACTGGCGGCTGTGATTGGTTGCAGTGAGACAGCTGTCACTCATCGTGGGGGTGTGTCTGACTGCAACCAATCATAGGCGCCGGTGGGCGGGGAAAGCAGTGAATACGAGATTGAATAATGGGCGGCCGGCATTTTCAAAATCAGGAGAAGCCGCCAACAGTGTGACAGCCATGCAGCGCCGCGTCGGTGATCGGTAAGGCTGCTTTCACACTACGTCTTTTTAACATGCGTCCTGAACGTTTTTTTAACGCAAAAACGGATCCAGTGCAAATGCGTTTTCATTTCAATGCATTTGCAATGGACTCGCGTTAACATGCGTTCACCTGCGTTTGCGTGCGTTATAGTGAGGATCCAGCGACTTGCAGTTTTTTAACATCTTTCAAAAACGCTACATGTAGCGTTTTTGAGCTGCGTCCAAATACTGCAAATCGCTGGATCCTGACTAAACAGCATGCAAACGCATGTGAACGCTGGCATGCTGATAGGCAGGATCCTGCTTGCTCTACTGAGCATGCCCAGAACCAGTCTCGCGTGATCAGTCCCTCTCTCTCCTACCTCTCTGTCTCTCCCCCTCCCTCTCCTCCACCTGAGAGCTGCGGACACTCGTAACCAAGGTAAATATCGGGTAACCACTTATCTTAGTTACCCGATGTTTACGTTGGTTACGTGTGCAGGGAGCCCGGCTCCTAGCAGCTGCAGACGCTCGTAATCAAAGTAAATATCGGGTATCCAAGCAAGTATACCCGATGTTTACCTTGGTTACGAACCTCCGCAGTTGTAAGAAGCCGGCTCCCAGTCTGGCACGTTTAGTTCCCATCACTCCCGATCACATGACTCCAATGCCCGCCCCTAAACATCCAGTGACAGGATCCTGCAAAGTAACACATGCGTTTGCATGTGTTTTTTGCTGTAAAAGCAGGATCCGCTTTTGCAGCAAAAAAACGTTCAGGACGCATGTTAAAAAGACGTAGTGTGAAAGCAGCCTAAGTGGGTGAGAGTGAGTGAATGAGTCAGTGAGTGTGAGAGAGAGAGGCTGGGGCCACACGGGGCACTACTGCGATGCTCGCATGACACTCGGCTCGTGCTGGCAGCACAGCAGGAGCCGAGTGTCATGCTAGTGTCCCTGCATCTGAGTGCGGTCCGACTGTGCGAGCGGACCACAGCTGCGGGAGGGAGGGATTTATTTATCCCCCTCTCTCCTCCGTAGCCGGCTATTGCAAGTCTCGCTCTGCACACGCGGTACACCGGAGTACTGCGAGTGCAGTGCGATTTTTCTCTCGCCCCATTCACTTGAATGGGTGCGAGAGAAAGAGTCTCGCATTACAATCACAGCATGCTGCGATTGTTTTCTCGGTCCGATTAGGGCTGAGAAAATAATCGCTCGTGTGCAGACACACAGGCTAGAATTGGTGCGAGTGGAATGCGATGTTTTATCGCACTCTACTCGCACCGATTTTCTTAGGCAAGAGAGAGATATTTTCTGACAAGCAATGAATTTATCTCACTTCTGGGTATGCTCAGAAGTAAAAACTGAATCCGGTACATGCTTCCAGCGTTTGATGCATGCCACCGGATTCGGCGTGCATAGACTTTCATTATGCACCATGTCACACAGCGCCGCATGCGGCGCTATGCAGTTTTTTGCCGCTGGCAAAAAAGGTTCTCTGCGTCCTGTGCGCCCGCCAGAGGGACGATTTTTGCAGCAACCGGCAAAAACCGGATCAAACGCGAGTACATGCGGCACAATCCGGCGCTAATAAAAGTCTATGAGGAAAAACCGCACCCGGCGGAAAAGCGTCGGATTGTGCCGCACAGCAAAAACCTGATGTGTGAAAGCAGTCTAACACATCCGTGTTCATGTGGAGTGCCTCCTTCCAGAGTTCTGATCTCTTAAATGGTGAATTTAACCCTTTAGCATTAATGGACATGAATCTAATCACCATCGAGAAAATTTACGGAGTTGCCATGGGCTGCATTGAGTACCTTATCCCAACCTTTGGGAAGGTAAGCCAAATAGAGATTAATTGCAGGAAAATATCTTCGCTTACATACTCCAGTATGAGTAACTAGACCACTTGTGTACACGTCCATCCTCCGATAATATTGCTGCTTGTTACATAGATCATGTTGCATCAGATTTTTTTTTTTTTTCAGATTGAGAAACTAACAAAGAAACAAGTAAACCTAGCTCAATTGATTGAGCTACAATACAGGGCACTAACTGGGGCTGGCTGAGCCCTTCACCCAAATTTAAACATGGTGCTGAGAAAAAAACCTACAAAAGCACCCAGTGATCCCAAACGAGAAAGCTCAAAGGCCTCCGACACACATCCGTGCCGCCGGTACGTGTTTGGTACGTTTTTGCACATACTGGCGGCATGGAGACACGTAGACCAATGCTACCCTATGGTAGTGTGACGCCCTGGACTAGCCAGGTAGTCACAGACATAACATACACACCCCCACCCTAGGCAGTTACAACAGTCAGACAAAAACCCTTGTTACCTCCCTCCAGGGTCTGATGTCCACACCAGGTGGGGCGGAGCCAGGCGGTTGGCCCCACCCACCGAGGAGTTCACAAGCCTGGAGGCGGGAAAAGCAGTAGATCAGTTTAGGAGGTGAAAGTGAGAGGTCACAAACTGCGTGTGTCTGGGTAGGAGCCCAGGCACTGACAGCAAGGTTGGCAGACGGTGGTGGCCGTCTGCAGGAGTTAGCGGAACTCTGTGGAACCGTAGGACTGGGGTTGGACGGTGGCCCACCGGTGCCGAACCGGAGAGCAGAGTGAAGCTAAGCACACAGGCAGGGCCATCGGACCCAGACCAGGCTTGGAGCCACCGACAATAGTCAAATCCGAGTGTGACAGGAACCCCAGGGGTTTCCGAACAACCAAGTCCCGACAGAAGGCAACAGTCCACACCGTGAGGATATACAGCCACCGCCACAGGCTAGAGATCCAAGGGCCAGCGCCTGCGGGCAAAAGGGCTCCTACGGTACCTATACGCCGGGGAGCAGACTACCGTTGGGAAACCATCGGAGTCAACACAGTTTAGACAGGTGCAGGGAAAGACAGCCACCATCAGCCGTCCGGGGAGAGTACAACAACACTGCAGCCGGCTGTGGGACCCGTCCATCCGGCCGTTTGGTTTACCAGAGACTCTGTCATTGATTGTCTAAGTGAGTACACCAGTGCCGTCCGGCACCGCGCTGTCCCTGCAACCCTGCACCCCGGCCATCCAGCCTCCCCATTACATCACCGGGCCCCGGGAGCACCGACCCCCTACCCACGGAGGGGACAACATCCTAGCTGCTCCCTACCAACTCTCCCGGGATCCCCGTCATCAGCAGCGGTGGTGCCATCATCACCACATCCCGTGGGTGGCGTCACGAACTCTCTCCCCAAACAAACCATCCCTTTTCACTCACGGGTGAGGAGAGCTGCTCGAGTCCCCGAGTCTGGCCCATCGCTCGAGCCACCGAGTAGCAGCAGCAGAAGCCCCGGACCCGAGCGTGGCGAGCGCGTCCCCTCCGCCCGCGACAGTAGCAGGCACACACACGTAAAAACACATGGAACGTGCGTTTGTGCGTGTGTACCTATTCCCACACGGTCGACATGTCCGTTTTTCGCCGGCATCACGCAGGCACAGACCTACTAAAGTCAATGGGTCCGTGCCTGCACTAACGGCACACGTAGCATATCTGTGTGCTACACGTACTGTCCGTGTGCGTTTTTTAGTTAGCGATGTCGGTCAATCTATTTTTAATTTGTCAGTCAATTTACCTTATTTTCTGTGGTTGTCAGTCAATATCCCTTTGTCGGTCAGTCTGTATCTCCCCCTGTCCATTACTTACCGATCCCCGATCACCAGCACGGCGATGAACAGTTGTGCAAAAGATACGCGGCTTCAATTATTTTGAAAATGCCGACCGCTCATTATTCAATCTACTATTCCCTGCTTCCCCCACCCATCGGCGCCTATGATTGGTTGCAGTGAGACAGCTGTCACTCAGCGTGGGGGCGTGTCTGAATGTAACCAATCACTGCATCCGGTGGGAGTGTCTATATTGTGCAGTAAAATAAATAACCCCCCCATTTTTGATACCAGCCATGGTAAAGTGACACGGCTGAAGGCTGGTATTCTCAGGATGGGGAGCCCCACATTATGGGGAGCCCACCACCCTGACAATATCAGCCAGCAGCCGCCCGGAAAAGCCGCATCCATTAGATGCGACATTTCCGGGACTCTACCCGACTCTTCCCGAATTGCCCTGGTGTGGTGGCAATTGGGGTAATAAGGAGTTAATGGCAGCAGCCCATAGCTTCCACTAAGTCCTAGGTTAATTATGGCAGCCGTCTCCCCAAGATAACTGCCATGTTTAACCTGTTATTAAAATTAAATAAACACACATTCAAAAAACCTTTATTTAGAATAATTTAAAACAAACAAACACCCTCGATCACCAAATTAATAAAACTAAAAAACGCATCCAGGTCCGCCGTAATCCATGGATGTCCCACGACGCTCTCAGCTCTGCTACATGAAGGTGACAGGAGCGGCCACACACAATGACCGCTCTCCATAACCTCCAAGCAGCAACTTAAGTGAGCCGCGCGATCACCAATGACGTCACTCAGGTTACTCGCGGCCACCACTGGATCCTCCCCTTGTGACTGCGAGTCACCCAAGTGTCTGAAGTGAGCTGCGCGATCAGCGAAGAAGTCACAGGTGAGTTGTGGTGTCAGGTGGGTGACGCCGCAGATAACCTACGTGACGGCAGCGCAAATGTCGCCGCTAACTTCAGTTACTCAGGGGATTAGCAGACACCGGTGATTCCATCACGGGTGAGGTGACCGCTAATCAGGACGCCACACACAGACAAAGCCGTGGTATGACAATTCTCATCGCTTGTCTCTGTCTGTGTCGGCTGTCAGCGGTTATGTAGCATCGACATTTTACAACACACACAGATCAACACATACGGATACCACACGGACATGACACGTACGCATACACGGACATTCCACACGTACACACGGCAAGTATACGTCATCACACAGATGTCATGTACCGGAGAAACGCCCATAAAAAAAATGGAACACGGACCCGAAAAACGGAACGGGAGACACGTATGTTTTTTTCTGCGGAAGTGTGTTTCAGGCCAAAAGGAAAATCAGAAAAATCAATGAGTGAAAAAAGAAAATTAAAGTTCAAGGGAGTTCTGAGGGGCAAGATGAAGAGGTCCATATTCAGACCCAGGTGCCTGGAGGTATCGGGATCCGTGCCAGGGTCGGCTCCTATCTTCAAAAGTCCCAAAAGGAGGGTTTGAAGAAAAAATAAAGACTGATTTAGATAGGGCATGAAGGGGCAGATGACATGGTTAACCAAAGACAGTCACTGCATCTTATCTGGAATCTTGAGCAGTCTCTTTACTTAATGAGTCACACAATATCCTTATTGTGACTAGTTAGCATCAGACTTATGCTGGGTTCACACTAAACGACAGCGACAACGACGTCGCTGTTACGTCACCATTTTCTGTGACGTAACAGCGACCTTGTAAGTCGCTGTTATGATCGCTGCTTAGCTGTCAAACACAGCAGAAGCAGCGATCATAAGGTCGCTGTGCTACATGTTCAGAGAGCAGGGAGCCGCGCTTAGCGCTGGCTCCTTGCTCTCCTGCAGCACACATCGGGTTAATTAACCCGATGTGTGCTGCAGCTACATGTCACAGTTCAGAGAGCAGGGAGCCGCGCTTAGCGCTGGCTCCTTGCTCTCCTGCAGCACACATCGGGTTAATTAACCCGATGTGTGCTGCTGCTACATGTCACAGTTCAGAGAGCAGGGAGCCGCGCGCACTGCTTAGCGCTGGCTCCTTGCTCTCCTTGCTACAGTATACATCGGGTTAATTACCCGATGCATACTGCAGCCACATGTCACAGTGCAGGAGCCGGCACTGGCAGCAAGAGCGGAGGCTGGTAACCAGCGTAAACATCGGGTAACCAGGGAAAGGTCTTCCCTTGGTTACCCGATGTTTACGCTGGTTACAGCTTACCGCAGCTGCCAGTGCCGGCTCCTGATCGCTTCATTTCGTCGCTCTCTCGCTGTCACACACAGCGATGTGTGTGTCACAGCGGGAGAGTGACGACCAAAAAATGAAGCTGGACATTCAGCAACGACCGGCGACCTCACAGCAGGGGCCAGGTCGTTGCTGGATGTCACACACAGCGACAGCGACGGGACGTCGCTGCAACGTCACAGAAAATGGTGACGTAGCAGCGACGTCGTTGTCGTTGTCACTGTGTGTGACACCAGCTTAAGGGTACCTTCACACTTAGCGATGCAGCAGCGATCCGACCAGCGATCTGACCTGGTCAGGATCGCTGCTGCATCGCTACATGGTCGCTGGTGAGCTGTCAAACAGGCAGATCTCACCAGCGACCAGTGAACAGCCCCCAGCCAGCAGCGACGTGCAAGCGACGCTGCGCTTGCACGGAGCCGCCGTCTGGAAGCTGCGGAGACTGGTAACTAAGGTAAACATCGGGTATGGTTACCCGATGTTTACATTAGTTACCAGTGTGAGCAGGGAGCAGGGAGCCGCGCACACTGAGCGCTGGCTCCTTGCTCTCCTAGCTACAGTACACATCGGGTTAATTAACCCGATGTGTAATGCAGCTACATGTGCAGAGAGCAGGGAGCCGCGCACACTGCTTAGCGCTGGCTCCTTGCTCTCCTAGCTGCTGTACACATCGGGTTAATTAACCCGATGTGTACAGCAGCTACATGTGCAGAGAGCCGGAGCCGGCAGCACAGGCAGAGTGAGAGCTGCAGAGGCTGGTAACTAAGGTAAATATCGGGTAACCACCTTGGTTACCCGATGTTTATCTTGGATACAGCTTACCTCAGCTGTCAGACGCCGGCTCCTGCTCCCTGCTCGCTTCATTTGTCGCTCTCTTGCTGTCACACACAGCGATCTGTGTGTCACAGCAGGAGAGCGGCTTTGAAGAAAACGAACCAGGGCTGTGTGTAACGAGCAGCGATCTCGCAGCAGGGGCCAGATCGCTGCTCATTGTCACACACAGCGAGATCGCTAATGAGGTCACTGCTGCGTCACAAAAAGCGTGACTCAGCAGCGATCTCGGCAGCGAGCTCGCTGTGTGTGAAGCACCCCTTAGCCTTTAGGGTACCTTCACACTTAGCGATGCAGCAGCGATCCGACCAGCGATCTGACCTGGTCAGGATCGCTGCTGCATCGCTACATGGTCGCTGGTGAGCTGTCAAACAGGCAGATCTCACCAGCGACCAGCCCCCAGCCAGCAGCGACGTGCAAGCGACGCTGCGCTTGCACGGAGCTGCCGTCTGGAAGCTGCGGAGACTGGTAACTAAGGTAAACATCGGGTATGGTTACCCGATGTTTACATTAGTTACCAGCGCACAGCTGTGTGTGCAGGGAGCAGGGAGCCGCGCACACTGAGCGCTGGCTCCTTGCTCTCCTACCATAGCTACAGTACACATCGGGTTAATTAACCCGATGTGTAATGCAGCTACATGTGCAGAGAGCAGGGAGCCGCGCACACTGCTTAGCGCTGGCTCCTTGCTCTCCTAGCTGCTGTACACATCGGGTTAATTAACCCGATGTGTACAGCAGCTACATGTGCAGAGAGCCGGAGCCGGCAGCACAGGCAGCGTGAGAGCTGCAGATGCTGGTAACTAAGGTAAATATCGGGTAACCACCTTGGTTACCCGATGTTTATCTTGGATACAGCTTACCTCAGCTGTCAGACGCCGGCTCCTGCTCCCTGCTCGCTTCATTTGTCGCTCTCTTGCTGTCACACACAGCGATCTGTGTGTCACAGCAGGAGAGCGGCTTTGAAGAAAACGAACCAGGGCTGTGTGTAACGAGCAGCGATCTCGCAGCAGGGGCCAGATCGCTGCTCAGTGTCACACACAGCGAGATCGCTAATGAGGTCACTGCTGCGTCACAAAAACCGTGACTCAGCAGCGATCTCGGCAGCGAGCTCGCTGTGTGTGAAGCACCCCTTAGACCATTCTTCTGGAATATGGCGTGGTGGTGAGGATCCATCTTGATGTTCCTTGGAGGGGGTAAGTAGGTTCCATTCCTTGCATAATTGAAGAGCTTGTTCCGGGTTGCATGCCACGTGCTTGCCCTGCTTTTTTTAATTTCACTGGAAAACCCCATTTGTATGGAATGTTGTTCTCTGAGAATTTTTGTACTGTTTATGAAGGCTCTTCTGCGGGCTAGAGTGACTGCTAATAGGTCAGTAAATATAGCAATGCCTTGGAATCGCTCTGGCAGTGAGGGTGGATTGCGGGCTGCTTCCATTAATTTCTCTTTTTTATGAAAAAAGTGAATTCTCATTATGACATCTCTGGGGGTCGAGGAAGGCAATTTTTTTTTTTTTTGTGTAGCGTCTGGTAGCAGGCATGAGAAGTAATCTGTGAGGAGTTCTTCAAGCTAGTCTGTTTTAACAGATTCTGTGATGCTACTCAGTCTGACATTATTTCGGCGCGATCAATCTTTCATATCAACTATTTTAAGCTTCATGGCATCCAATTCTTCATCCATAGATACCACAGAGTCCACCACCTCACTGTGTGCAGTTGTTAGTTCTGCCATCTTGTCCTCTAGATGGGATGTGTAGTCCCCTATTGCTGCGATATCTCTTTGCATAGACTTGAGTACACTTTGCATGTCCCTTGTAAAGGAAGCCATTAGCTCTGCCATGAGTTTCCTCATAGTATATTCTGTCAGTGGCTCTGAGGAATGTTCACCAGGATCCTGGTTGTCTCTCCCTGTGCTACAGCCTGAGGCCTGTGAGCCTTCTGTGGGGGGGGGGGGGGGGGGGGGGGTTGGATTTAAAAATTCAAGGCCGACTTCGCCTCCCCCGGCTGCTCCCCATTGTTCTGGTCTGATTCATCCTTATCTTGCACTGACAATCGGCAGTGCCCCCCACAGTGGTCTTTGATTGTGACTCATTCTGCCTGTAGCTTCTGACTCACTCAGCCTGCGGGGAAGGGGGTGGGGGGGGGGTAGTATTCTTAGATGCTGTCAGGCCATGCTGTGATCTTCCAGCACCATCTTGGAATCCATCTGCTGTTGGATAGAATTGGGTAAGCTTTAGGGGCTTTTCCTCCCTCTGCCACGGCCGCGCCGTACCTCCTTCATACCCCTGCTTTCCTGGGGTCTTTAGCCTCCAAATAGGACTCGAGCTAGCTCAAATGAATGCTTTGTGCCGCTGTATGGAGCCGGTAAGCACAGGAGCAGAGTTACTGTGCTTCTGTCTCCATGTGCTGCTGGCCACGCCCCCATAAAAGATAATTTTGGCAAAAAAGTCATGCTTTATTTTAAATATTTTCTTTTACATTTAATCCCCTTCTAATATTGTTTTACAATTAGCAGCATCATACAGTCATCTTATCCAACATCTTTTAGTAATGTCCCCCATCCTGTGGTAATGTCGCATCCTGTAGTAATGTCCCGTTTGTGTCCTGTATAATATGCACATCCTTCTGTCCTGTAGTTATATCCCCCATACTGGTAGCAGTGTCCCCCATCCTTGTCCCCTGTAGTAATGTCCCCATCTTGTCCCCTGTAGTAAAGTCTCCCATCCTTGTGCCCTATAGTAATGTGCCCCTCCCCTCCCTTGTACCTTGAGTAATTTGCCCATCTTTGTGCCCTGTAGTAATGTGCCCATCCTTGTACCCTGTAGTAATGTCTCCCATCCTTGTGCCCTGTAGTTTTGTGCCCATCCTTGTAGTATTGTCCATACTTGTGCCCTGTAGTATTGTGCTCATCCCTGTGCCCTGTAGTATTCTGCCCATCCTTGTAGTATTGTGCCCATCCTTGTAGTATTGTCTATCCTTGTGCCTTGTAGTACTATGCCCATCCTTGTAGTATTGTGTCCATCCTCATGCCCATCCTTGTAGTATTGTGCCCATCCTTGTAGTATTGTGCCCATCCTTGTGCCCTCATCCTTGTCCCCTATTATACCGCTCTTCACAAACGCCAAAAAAAAAAACCAAACTTCTCACCTTTCCTCCCTTTTCCCTCAGGGCTGCGTGCGAATTAGTGTTTGCAGCGTTTTGGAGGCAGTATGTTTCAGCTGCATCCAGAGCACTGGGTTGTACAGTACAAGCAGAGGGGATTTCTAGAAATTCCATCCACTGTGCGTGTGCGGCCCTCAGCAAACATTGACCTGCGGTGCGGCTTTTAGAGTCGCAAGTGTCATCTGTACTGAGAATATAGCGAGGAGACCGCAGCGGCCCGAACTCAGATCGTGGGCACTAGCATCTGCGGTCTCCTGTATTCTCCTGCGGAGGAGACTCACAGCCCTGCAGTCAGGACCCGCCGCATCCAGGACACAGCGTGTCCTGATCGTGGGCACATACCTGCTTTTTGCAGCCCGCAGATCCGTGACGATCGCAGGTCTATGCTGGGCGCCGGCAGGCACGATTTTATAGTACTGTTGAATCATTTGCGGTGCCGCGCAGAGGAGCTCTTAGCACTATACCAATGGCTTCCGCCAGCCAATCAGATGCAAGGAGGTGACCTCATACAGCGACATCACTGTTTGCATCTGATTGGCTGCATCATCCATCGGTGTAGTGCAGACAGCTCCTCTGCGCCTGCCTGCCGTCTCCCGACATAGAGCTGCGATCGTCACGGGGTCTGTGGGCCGCAAAAAATCAGCCTCATGGGCCGCATGCGTCCTCTGGTCTAAGGTGTCCACACATCTATGTAAATCCTTGAGGTTTCTAGTTTCCAAAATGGGTTTACTTGTGGGGGTTTCCACTGTTTATTCAAATGAGGAGATCTCCAAATGTGACAGGTGTCCGCTAATGATTCCTGTCAATTTTGCATTCAAAACGTGCAATGGCGCTCCTTCCCTTCCAAGCTCTACCGAGAGCCAAAACAGTAGTTTTCCATCTCATATTGAGTATCGTGTGAAATTGCACAACAAACTGTACAATGCATTTTCTCCTGTTACCCATGTGAAAATGCAAAATTTGGTACTAAAATAACATTTTTGTGGGAAAAAGTTACATTTTATTTTTTCCTTCCATATTGCTTTAGTTCCTGTGAAGCACGTAAAAGGTTAATAAACTTCTTGAATATGGTTTTGAGCAGTTTGAGAGCTGCACTTTTTAGAATGGTGATGTTTTTAAAGTAGACATGTGGTAAATGGTATAAAGGGTAAAGGTATAAAATTTCAAAATTTGAAAATTGCTAAATTTCTTATTTTCGCTAAATTTCCAACATTTTCACAAAAACACGAAAATGTCACCCTAAAATTACCATTTACATGAAGCACAATACGTCACAAAAAAAAGAATCACTGAGATCCGCTGAAGTGTTGCAGTTATTAACTCATAAAGTGACGCTGGTCAGAATTAAAAAAAAAAATAAATTGGCCTTGTCATGAAGAGGAAAACAGACTAGGTGGTGAAGGGGTTACAATAGCCAATTTCTGTGAGACCTGCAGTATCAAATTGGATTCCTGATGGAGACTGTAATCTGTTGTCGACCAGTAATCTGAGACTGAATTTTCAGGGTGTGAGGTTCCCAGGGGATCACTATCTGTCGGCATTCCTCATCTGTCCTGGGGCATCTTTGTGGGGGTTCATTCTCACTAGAGGAGGTAGCGGAGGAGCTGGAAATAGAGGAATGTTGTATCCTCATCCTCAGATTGTCAGACGCATGCGTTTGCCTCAGCTGAATACGCTATTGGGGATGAATGGCACGTTATTCTTTTACATGGGTTTTTGTGTGTTTGTAGCGTTTTCACATGTGTTGTGTAACCAAATTTTATTCAGATGTGTTTTGTTGTATAGTAGAGAATAGAAGAAAAAAGAATGAGAAAAAAATTAAAAGAAAAGAATAGAAATGAAAAATAAATGAGAACATCAAATTATAAAATGCTGTAATAGAATGTGAATAAATATTGTTATTGACCTCCTGCAACTGACCTGCTCGAAGTGTAAATCTATAGAGCATTAGAAAAAAATCTGTAATAGAATAATTCCTACAGAGATTTGATAGTAAATTGCTAAACTAAGCTAAAATGTAAAAAAATGACTGAACGCCTGCTACTGACACTGTGTAATAGGAAAAACGTGTTATAATTGCGCTAAAAATGTCCACTAAATTTGTAAAGCTACACTAATTATAGTGAAGAAGGCGGACTTCAGTAAAGACAGTTACTGAGCGCCCGCAACTGGCACAAAGGGGAGGTTCACACCACTGTTTTCTTCACATCCGAGAAAACCGGTCCAATGCGATTGAAAAGGGTGGCATCAGTTTTTCCTCCCCAAACTTGTCCATTCTGTCAGTCATCAAAAATCGGTCAGATGTCATCGAAATACGGTTCTGAATTTTGTCACGGACTTGCATTGCTGATTTTGACCCGACACCGATTTTTTCCGAAAATATCAAAGGTGGTAATAATATTTATTCACTTATACAAAGCCATTAATTCCACAGAGCTTTACATGGATCAGTAACACTGTCCCCATTGAGCCCAATCTAAATTACCTGTCAGTATGTCTATGGAGTGTGGGAGAAAACTCACAAACTCGGGGAGAACATACAAACTTCTTGCAAATATTTTCCTTGATGTGATTTAAATTCAGGACCCAAGCGCTGTAAGATCGCAGTGCTAACCACTGAGCCACTGTGCCGCTCTTTATACCAGTGCTATCCGTGAGAAAGTTCTGTGAAAGTTTTTTATTGTAGTTCATGTTTTACATGCCTGTACTAATGTGTTTTTTTTTTCTATTTACAGTGACGCCTGGTTTGCAAACCATCATCGCGTTACCCGCAAAGAGGTTTGATTGATTACATATGTGACTTTATATTTTATTTATAAAGAATATTTTATACCACAGGGACGTGCTAACATGCTATTCAATGCCCAGTCTCAGCATCATCACCAGCAGTGACACGCGTACCTGTCCGTTGCTACAACCTCAGAAACCCGGCAGTGCGCATGATCAGATGTCTCCGTCACTTCGTCGGTCATGCATACTTGACCTCTCTGAAGCCAGAACGCGTACACTGGCTTCATAGTGCACATGACCGGAAGTTCGGTGACTTGATCATGCGCAGTGCCTGGCATTTGAGGCTGCAGCAACCGATACATGTACGTGTGTCACCACTGGTGATGACCGTGGCAGTGGGCATTGAATAGCATGTTAGCACGCTCCTGTGGGCATGCTACCATGCTAAAAGGGCGGAATGAGCGCAGGAACTAACACCCTTGCGCACTAGTGCCTGCGCTCATTAGCATATCATAGAGGATCTTTAGAAATACTTTTTCTAAAGATCCCTTTACTGTATATATCCTAGAATAAGCTGGGACTGCTAGGCAGGGATTAGCAATATGCACCCAGAACTGCTCGTGGTTCTGGGTGCATATTGCTAGGTAGGGATTATCAATATGTACCCAGAAATGCTCATGGGTCTGGATGCATATTGCACCTAATAGGTTTCCTTTAAAAAGAATTGGTCCTAGCACAGATCCCTGTGGTCCTCACTGCTAACTATAGCCCATTTAGAGAATGTACCATTTACTCTTTGTTTCCTAACTTTTAGCCAATTCCTTAAATCATTGCCCATCTGCTTATAGTTTTCCTAGTTTTTGCTTCTGGAGCTTCATTACAAGAATATCATGTGGCACAGCATCAAATGCCTTTGTAAAGTCCAAGTAAAGGGGGTGTTACACGCAGCGATATCGCTGGTGAAAGCACCCGCCCCTGTTATTTGTGAGTCACGGGCAAATTGCTGCCCGTGGCGCACAATATCGTTAGGAGCCGTCACACGGATTTACCTGCCTAGCGACATCGCTGTTGCCGGCGAACCGCCTCCTTTCTAAGGGAGCGGTTCGTGCGGCATCACTAGGCGGCCACCCAATAGAAGTGGAGGGGCGGAGATGAGCGGGACGTAACATCCCGCCCACCACCTTCCTTCCGCATTGCGGGCGGCCGCAGGTAAGCTGCAGTTCATCGTTCCCGAGGTGTCACACGTAGCGATGTGTGCTGCCTCAGGAACGACGAACAACCTGCGTGCTCAACAATCAGCGATGTTTTTTTTTAAAAGGAACGATGTGTCAACGATGGACGATAAGGTGAGTATTTTCCATCGTTAACGGTCGTTCCTTGCTGTCACACGCAACAACGTCACTAACGATGCCTGATGTGCGTCACGGAATCCATAACCCCTGCGATATATCGATAGATAAGTCGCTGCGTGTGACGGGGCCTTAAATCGTATCAGCTGCATTACCAATATCCAGAATTACACTTGCCTCCTCATAGAAAACCAACATGTTGGTTAGATACGACTTATCGTTCATGAATCCATGCTGGTTATCATGAAGAAACAGCAATTCAGGAATTGGGTTTTTTTTGTTTTGTTTTTTTTAAATGTTGTTCACCGTGTGGTAATATTAAGACAGTTTTATTCTTCAGGTCCATACGATTACATCCATATCACATTTATGTCGTTTTTTTGTGTATTGTCGCTTTTATAAACCTAAACGTAATAGGATATGTTTGAATCCAAAACAAAATCCAGAAATGACATAGAAAAATCCCAATAAAGCAGATACACTTTAAAACCAATTTTTACTAGATATGAATTAAAATAGACAATAACAAGATTGTGATAAACCAAGTGATTAAAACACTTTCCTTATGATGACCCTAAGAAGCTGATATACCTGCCTAACAAAGGAGGATTTAAACCCTAAGGCCCTCTTCACACGTCAGTGATTCTGGTACGTTTGTGCTTTTTTTTTTTATACGTACCAGAATCACTGACATACGCAGAGCCATTATAATCAATGGGTCTGCTCACACATCAGTAATTTTTCACTGAACATGTCTCGGTGAAGCGAATACGCGTGTCCGTTATTCTGCACGGAGACAAGTCCATTTTTTTCTGGCATCACTGATGACCCACGGACCACACTATGGTGTGATCCGTGTGTAATCCGTGAAACACGTACCAGAAAAACACTGACATATAAAATAATAAACATTTTCAACTAACCTTTCCAGCGATTCGCTGTGCAGCCTCCGCTTTCTGCAGCTCCTTCCCAGTTTATGAATATTCATGAAAGCAGGAACAGCTGACCCGGAAGTAGCTGCAGAGAGCGGTGGGCGGACACTGCAGAGCCAAGGAGTTCAGCACCATGGACAGCAGGAGCGAAGGCAGGTGAGTAATGTCCATTTGCAATCACGGATCACGGATTGCACATGGACAACCCACGTGTGCCGTGAATCACGGAACACGGAGGTACATGTGCGTGTTTTACAAGTCAGTGAAGAACGGCGGCTGCCCCTCGCTCACCCTAAACAAATTCTACCACTTCTTAAATAGTAAAATAGGGCAGGTAGAAATAATGTAGATAGTTATAAGTTACTTAGCTTGGTCAGTGGAGGTAACTTGCATTACATCAATAACATTTATCTATATATATATCTCGGCCTCCTGATGAACCCATGAAGGAGGAAATGCATTGGAGCGTCACACCAGTTTACCTGCACTGACCAAGCTAAGTAACTTAAAACTACCAAACTTATTTCTACCTGCGCTATTTACTATTTAAGAAGTGGTAGAATGGAGGCGTGTCCTGGACATGGCAGCGTGAGGACATGCTTCACTGGAGCTCCCGCACCCGACAGCCTAAGGGCAGTTTCACATCACCGTTTTCCTGCCGCATTGCCAGATCCGGCCTAAGTGTAGTACAGTTCAATACAGTTCACAGACAGTGCGGCAAGCCCCGGTCACATGCTGTCACAAGCTCCGGTCACATAACCGCATGTGCCCGGAGCTTGCCAGTGAACTGTATTGAACTGTACTACACTTATGCCGGATCTGGCAGTGCGGCAGCAAAACGCTGATGTGAAACCAGCGTAATACCCCTCTCCCGCCGAGCCCTCCGGACCGGATATGTCCCCCAAGAAGAAGCTGATATAAACGCTTACCCCGGCGCCAGCAGCGTTGAGTCTAAAGTCCCCCAGGAGCTTGACGCGCTTCCTCGCGGTTCTGGCCTCGGGATACTGTTAGGGCCAGGTGGAAGGGCAGACCCAGGAGGTGGATCCACTGGGCCGAACTCCTAGATGATGGTAAGGGGTCCGGTAGCTGGAGCACTACAGGTAGCAGGGCAGTCCGTGCACAAGAGTATAATAGAGAAGTCCCTGGGACCACGGAGTCACTGATGGTAGTCCGGGTGACGGAGCTCAGGTTCGGAAGCCGAGATGATGTCAGGCGGAGTCCGGAACCGTTGGAGCGAGATGACGGGTCACCACAGGGGTCAGAGATGGTACGGACTGTCAGGATGGCAGATAGGCAGCGTTCGGAGTGCGGGATGCGGCAGGACCGGATGGCGAGGCAGGATCAGCTCTAGAAGAGAGATACGTGAGTATGGCACAGAGACACAAGGAGACCTGACTCCTAGCTTGGGAAACACGAAGATCAGGCCCCGCCCCCTTGGACATTGCACCCCTTTATACCCCGTACCTGTGTGCTACATTTCCTGTCAGTGGACACTGGCCCTTTAAGAAAGGGTCAGTGACCGCGCGCGCGCCCTAATGCGCATGCGCGCGGCCCGGGTGCCAGAAGCCAGGGCAGGAAGCTGAGAGGAGGACGCAGCAGAGCCGGGCTGGGGCTGGGAAGCCGACGGGCGCCGGGAGCGGGGACCAGGAGGCCTGGGAAGCGCGGGCGATGGAGGCTGGAGAGCGGGGAGCGTGGCAGGTGAGCCGGGAAGCGGAGCAGAGGACCCGGGGAGCGTGACAGTACCCCCCCCCACGCCCTCTCCCCGCAACCGGGACAGGAAGGCACGGATCAAAGGAGTACCCACATTCTCCCGGGGTTCCCAGGACCTATCCTCAGGACCATAGCCAGCCCAGTCCACCAGGAAGAACTGTCGGCCCCGTACAGTTTTCATGGCCACGATATCCCTTACCGCATAGATGTCGTCATCGGCAATAGGAGGAGGAGCCGAACTGGCAGCAGCGGAGAAGGGACCAAGGACAACCGGCTTGAGCAGGGAGACGTGGAAGGAGTTGGGTATCCTCATCGTGGCCGGGAGCTGTAGCTTGTAGGAGACCTCATTGATCTTGCGGAGGACTTTAAACGGCCCGATGTAGCGAGGACCCAGCTTGTAGGATGGTATCTTCAATCGGACGTACTTGGAAGCAAGCCAGACTAGATCTCCAGGAGAGAAACACGGAGGATCCAGACGTCTCTTGTCTGCATGTCTCTTCATCCGCAGGGAAGCACGCCCAAGGGACGCCTTGACAGAGTCCCAAATGGTTGCAAAGTCACGGGCTACAGCATCAGCAGCAGGGACATCCGAAGAAGGAGATACAGGCAATGGGACGGAGGGCTGAAGTCCGTAAACGACATGAAAGGGAGAGCTGGAGGAGGACTCACTGACGTGGTGGTTATGGGAGAATTCAGCCCAAGGAAGAAGCGTGGACCAGTCGTCGTGATGGGCGTTGACGTAGTGTCGTAAGAAGGAGGTCAAGATTTGGTTGACCCTTTCCACTTGGCCATTAGACTGAGGATGGTAGGCAGAAGAAAAGTCCAGAGTCACTCCCAGATGTTTGCAGAGAGCCCTCCAGAAGCGGGAGGTGAACTGAGTTCCTCTGTCGGACACGATGTGTGATGGAAAGCCATGCAAGCGGAAGATGTGATGTATATAGGCATCCGCGAGTTCCTGAGCAGAGGGCAGTCCAGCCATAGGGACGAAATGAGCCATTTTAGAGAACCGGTCCACCACGACCCATATGACTGTGTGTCCGGAGGACAATGGCAAGTCCGTAATAAAGTCCATTGCAATGTGTTGCCAGGGAACTGAGGGTATAGGCAGAGGCAGAAGACGGCCATATGGCAGGTGTTTGGGCGTCTTGTTCCTGGCACAAGAGGAGCAGGCAGAGACAAAAGCAGCGACGTCCGTGCGAAGGGATGGCCACCAGTAATGACGTACAATCGCACTCCATGTTTTCTTTTGACCAGCATGACCGGCTGTTTTCGAGGCATGGCCCCAGTGTAACACTTTTTGCCTGTCAGTCTCAGAGACATAGGTTTTCCCGGGCGGTATCTGGGCCAGGGTGACAGGAGCCACTGGAATGATTTTACTAGGACAGATGATGGGCTGTGATGTCTCCTCCTCCTGCTCCATGGGCATGAAAGACCTGGACAAGGCATCAGCGCGTACATTCTTGTCCGCGGGTCGGAAATGGAGCTGGAAATCGAACCTGGCAAAGAACAAGGACCACCTGGCTTGCCGTGGGTTCAGTCGCTGAGCGGACCGCAGGTATTCCAGGTTCTTGTGGTCCGTGTAAATGATTACGGGGTACACTGCTCCTTCCAGAAGGTAGCGCCATTCCTCCAGAGCCAGTTTTACTGCCAATAGCTCTCGGTCACCGATGGTGTAGTTGCGTTCAGGCGCTGAGAAGCTCTTGGAGAAGAAACCGCAAGTCACCATCTTCCCGGAGGAGGACTTCTGCATGAGCACTGCTCCGGCTCCCGAGGAGGAGGCATCCACCTCCAAGGTGAACTGGCGGTTTAACTCCGGACGGTGGAGCACAGGAGAGGAGGCAAATGCCCGCTTCAGGGAGCCAAACGCGGCGTCGGCCGCAGGTGACCAGTCCTTTGGATTAGCCTCCTTCTTGGTCAAGGCGGAGAGAGGAGCGGTCAGAGCAGAGAAGTGAGGGATGAACTGGCGGTAGTAGTTGGCGAATCCCAGAAAGCGTTGGATTGCCTTCAGTCCAGAAGGAGGAGGCCAGTTGAGAATGGAGGAGACCTTCTTTGGATCCATCTGCAGTCCGGTATCGGAGATGATGTAACCCAGGAAGGGGAGAGAAGACTGCTCAAAGACACACTTCTCATACTTAGCGTACAGACGATTCTCTCTCAGTCTTTGTAGAACTAGCTGCACGTTCTCTCTGTGGGTCTGGAGATCCGGAGAGAAGACAAGGATATCATCCAGATACACCACCACACAGACGTAGAGAAGGTCCCGGAAAACGTCGTTCACCAATTCCTGAAAGACTGCTGGTGCGTTACACAGGCCGAAGGGCATTATGCAGTATTCATAGTGCCCATCGCGAGTATTGAACGCGGTCTTCCATTCGTCCCCAGAGCGGATGCGGACCAGGTTGTAGGCACCTCGAAGGTCCAATTTGGTGAACACACGAGCTCCTCTAAGCCGGTCAAACAATTCGGGGATGAGCGGCAGAGGGTACTTGTTTTTTACGGTGATTTGGTTCAATCCCCGGTAGTCTATACATGGGCGTAGGTCGCCCTCTTTCTTCTTAATGAAGAAGAAGCCTGCTCCAGCAGGAGAGGAGGATCTCCGAATGAATCCCCTTGCCAGGCTCTCTGTGATGTAAGTAGACATGGCCCTTGTTTCGGCTGGAGATAATGGATATATCCGTCCTCGAGGTGGTGTTGTTCCCGGGAGCAGGTCGATGGCACAATCGTACGGACGATGTGGCGGAAGTACCTCAGATTCCTTTTTATCAAAGACGTCCGCGAAGGACCAATAGGCCGAGGGCAGTCCCGGTAGGTTCTCTGGAACCGGAGGTCGTCGGATGGGTTGTATGGTCTTCAGACACTTCTCCTGGCACGAAGAGCCCTATCGGGTGATTTCACCAGTGCCCCAGGTGACTGATGGCTCGTGTGTCCGTAACCAGGGAAGTCCCAGCAGGATTTGATGGGACATGTGTGGAAGGACGTAGAGAGCGATGTTCTCGGTGTGCAGGGCACCGATACGTAGTTCCACCGGCTTGGTGATCCAGGAGATGGTGTCAGAGAGGGGTCTCCCATCCACAGAGGCAATCACGAGAGGTTTGTCGAGTGGAGTGACAGGCACCTGGTACTTGTCCACCGTGGCTTGCTGGATGAAATTGCCTGCTGCCCCAGAATCGAGGTACGCCTCGGCCGTGAACCGCGTCTCTCCCGTTGACACTTGTACAGTCCACATAACCGGGTCTGAGAGAGTCCCAGCACCTAGGGTGGCCTCTCCTACCAACCCTAGGCTTTGGAGTTTCCCGGCCTCTCTGGGCAGGAGCGTAGCAGGTGTGTGCCCTCTCCGCAGTAGAAGCAGAGGCCCTTGGCGAGCCGCTCTGCTCGACGTTGTTCAGACTGCCGCACACGGTCGACCTGCATGGGCTCATGGACGGAGACACCAGATGCCGTTGACTGGAGAATGGCGGACTTCTGCGGAGGAGAGGAATGCCGTACCGGACGTCTCTCACGGGACACCTCTTTAGATCGCTCCTGAAAGTGGATGTCCACTCGAGTCGCTAGGGTAATCAGGGCATCCAGGGTGGATGGTACGTCACGACCAGCCAGCTCATCTTTAATTCGACCCGAGAGTCCTTCCCAGAAGGCGGCAGTTAGGGCCTTGTTGTTCCAGCCAAGTTCCGAAGCCAAGGTGCGAAAACGGATTGCGTATTGACCCACCGTCAGAGTCCCCTGACGTAACCGGAGAAGAGATGAGGCAGACGCGGAGGCGCGTCCGGGCTCGTCAAAGGTGCCACGGAATGCCTGCAGAAACTCCTGGATGTTCGTGGTCACAGGATCCTCCTTCTCCCACAAGGGGTTCATCCACGCCAGTGCCTCACCCTCTAGATGGGACATGATGAAGGCGACCTTGGCTTGGTCGGAGGCAAACAAATGCGGCAGCTGCGTGAAATGGAGGGAGCATTGGTTTATGAAACCCCTGCAGGTCTTGGGATCTCCGGCGTACCGGGGTGGTGAAGCCAAACGAAGTCTGGAAGCATCCGAAGAGGCTGCCACGGGGGCTGGAGCCGTGGATTGGCTAGTGGAAGCCCGAGATGCTGAAGATGTAATTTACGCTTGTAGCGTGTTAAGGCGGGCGTCCACCGAAGTCATGAAGTTCAGCATGCGGGTCTGGGTCTCACGCTGGCGTTGGAGTTCCTCCTGCAAGGCCGCTAGTGCTTCAGCGGGATCCATGGCCTGATCTTACTGTTAGGGCCAGGTGGAAGGGCAGACCCAGGAGGTGGATCCACTGGGCCGAACTCCTAGATGATGCTAAGGGGTCCGGTAGCTGGAGCACTACAGGTAGCAGGGCAGTCCGTGCACAAGAGTATAATAGAGAAGTCCCTGGGACCACGGAGTCACTGATGGTAGTCCGGGTGACGGAGCTCAGGTTCGGAAGCCGAGATGATGTCAGGCGGAGTCCGGAACCGTTGGAGCGAGATGACGGGTCACCACAGGGGTCAGAGATGGTACGGACTGTCAGGATGGCAGATATGCAGCGGGATGCGGCAGGACCGGATGGCGAGGCAGGATCAGCTCTAGAAGAGAGATACGTGAGTATGGCACAGAGACACAAGGAGACCTGACTCCTAGCTTGGGAAACACGAAGATCAGGCCCCGCCCCCTTGGACATTGCACCCCTTTATACCCCGTACCTGTGTGCTACATTTCCTGTCAGTGGACACTGGCCCTTTAAGAAAGGGTCAGTGACCGCGCGCGCGCCCTAATGCGCATGCGCGCGGCCCGGGTGCCAGAAGCCAGGGCAGGAAGCTGAGAGGAGGACGCAGCAGAGCCGGGCTGGGGCTGGGAAGCCGACGGGCGCCGGGAGCGGGGACCAGGAGGCCTGGGAAGCGCGGGCGATGGAGGCTGGAGAGCGGGGAGCGTAGCAGGTGAGCCGGGAAGCGGAGCAGAGGACCCGGGGAGCGTGACAGATACCCGCGCACGGCTGGAGACAAGATGGCGCTGGCCAGCTCTGTGTGCTCCGGGCAGAACTTCTCGAAACAACAACGGGAGCCTGCACATGTTGTAAGTTGTTGCGGGGCCCAGGGAGTCTCTCCATGTAATAGCCCAGACTGGAGGATGTAAGAGGGACTCAGCCTCAGATACAGGCTTGGACAGTGGGTGCATGGCCTCTGTGCAGTCTGGCAGAGGGGGGAGGATGGGGCCGGGGTGATACATCTCTCAGGAGGCACGCAAGAGATGGAGGGTACAGGCAATATTCAGCTCTGGGAAGCCCTCTGCATTGGATGGGGGCAGCTTCAATGGCTCCTTAACACCCATGCAGCGCTCCTCTGACACTCAAGATCTGCAGGCCCTGAGGGAACTGATTCTGGCCTTGCCTAGCAAAAATGACTTTGAGGAGATAATGACAAGGATAGAGCAGGCCCAGCTATCAGCATTAACAGCTATAAGAGAGGAGATGGGGGTGCTGGATGATAGGGTCACTGCTACAGAGCAGGCCCAGGAATCCTTGGAGGGCAGATTGGATCGACTGGAGAGAGACTGTGAAACATCTAATAACCGCATAAGAGATCTGGCGCTGATCTTAGAGGATCAGGAGAACAGAAGCCATAGAAATAACATCCGTCTGAAAGGCATTCCAAAGGACTGGTCCCAGGAGCGTCTGTATACAAGAGTGCTAGTTATTTTTAATACATGATATGATTCAACAGGATCCATAGGGTGGCCATGCCAAATGCTCATCTTTCCTCCTGTCCAAGAGATGTTTTGTGCCACTTGCATTATTACAGGGACAAAGAGCGGATCCTACAGGGGGCCTGGTCTCATGGTCCGGTGGATATGGAGGGTGCTATGGTGTCACTGTTTCCAGACGTCTCCAGCAGAACCCTTCTCATAAGAAGGCAGCTGCACCCTTTTGTGTAGAATTAAGGAAGTCAATGCTTCATACCGTTGGGGTCACCCGTTCCACCTCATAGTCCAAAAGGGGGAGTCAATGTTCCTACTTAAAAAGCACTTAAACCTTCCAAGTCTGTTCTCTTTTTTGGGGTCCTTCGAGATGTCTCTACCTGGCTGGCTTTCGTTGGACACGTCAGGTCCCCCAACACTGAGAAAGGAGAAGAGGGATACGCTCAACGTACCTCCGGATGGCAGCAACTGTGTAACAATTATGTCGATACACTAATCTAATCGCAGTTAATATAACGAAACTGAGACAAGGGTTGGGTGAATGCTCTGTATTAAACAAACCATAAACACAGTGAAATTAGGCAGAGACTACCAGAATACAACTACAAATAGAATGTAAATGCACCCACACTATATGTAACTGTTCAGACAGCAAATAGAATAACGCGCACAGCAACTGATATGCCGAAGTCCAGAATAGATATGAGTCTGCAACAAACTAGAGCATGAATGTCCAGAATATTGTAAGCAGAGGTGAATGTCCAGGGAAATGTTTGCAGCAAACAGATGGTGAATGTCCAGTTTATGAGCACAGCAACAAAATGGTGACATGTCCAGGATATAATCAGCACAGCAGCAGGTAATAAATGTCCAGAATTAAGTGCACAAAAAACGTTTCAGTATACTACCTAGGACAGAAGTAAGCCCCGCAAAAATTCAGCGCACAGTCCGTCATGAATGAGACCTGCATAAGAACAGTGCTGAGGCAGAGCACATAATTAAGATGCAGCAGGCAGTCCATAGCAAGCCAGAATGTCTAGGAGCCAGTAGCACAAAATACTCAGGCAGGGAATGGACCCCGGACCAGGACTTATAAGCAGGGCACACAGGAAGTTCAAGGGCTAGACGAGGTAACATACTCCATCTTGGACGAGGGCAAACAAACAACAAATTTCATGAAGAATCTGGAACCTCACATTCTGACTCGTTCATGGAGAAGGTCATCATCTCCTAGAGCAGTGATAGCAAACCTATGGCACGAGTGCCAGACAGACACGCAGAGCCCTCTGTCGGCGTATTGACGTCTTCTAGCTACGCAGAAACTGAGGACCCAGAGGCGCGCAGTGGTGGAGTGGATATTTTAAGGCAAGTATGCTTTTTTTTTTTTTTTTAAACTCTGTGCGGCTGTACCGGGATGGGGAGACATGCCAGGATGGAGGAACATATCAGGATGGGGGCATATGCCAGGATGGAGGAACATATCAGGATGGGGGTGGGGACATGCCAGCATCGAGGAATATATGAGGATGTGGGGAACATGCCAGGATGGACAATGCGCTGATTACCCTTTCAGTTAGGCTGTGGAACCCCATTTTTAGACAGTCAATGGACCTTGAATACTTCGTTATTGGCTGATCCGACGGTAATGGAGGAGGTGCGGACAGGATTGAAAGAATATCTGGAAGGCAATGCAACCGGAGAGGTGTCACCGATTGTGGTCTGGGAGGTGCACAAATGTGTCACTAGGAAGCTTTTTATTAAGCATGGGGCTCGACTGAAGAGGGAGTGAGCCGAGGAGGTCACTGCTCTTCTGTCCGAAATTCGCCAGTTAGAACTTAACCATAAGGGTTCCTTAGACGTTACCGTAGGTACCCTCTTGGTTAGGAAATGAGATGCGCCCTGCTGAACGTCAAGGCTCAAAGTGCTTTGGCCCGGTGCCGATGCCATTTTTACAAGTTTGGAAACGAGCAGCAGAACCCTCGCAAGAACATTATGGACTCAGAGGCTAAAGGGGTATGTCCCTTTAGTGCGGTCTTCTGGTGGAGGGTCAGCAGTCCTGCCTAAGGAAATTGCAGTGGCATTTAGGGACTTTTACTCTTACTCTGCTCCATCGACACCCTCCGGTCGGAGAAGTCCCTAGAGGACCTCCGCAAACATATAGAGGTGTATATCCATAGGTCGGGTATGAAGCGGATCAGACCTGGGGATCACTTGGAGCTGCAGAGACCGATCTCGGAGTCAGAGCTTGTGGTTGCTATCAAGTATTCCCTGTTGGGGAAAGCCCTGGGACCAGATGTATTTCCATGAATTTATTATAAGAATATGGGTCCTCTCCTCTACTCAGCATTCTTACAGGCCTTCAACAATGTGACCCTTTCCCCCCTCGCCTCCCCTGCCCAGGGATACGATGGCTGCCAAAATCGTAGTGATTCCACAGGAGGGTAAGGATCTCACCCTTTCCTCAAGCTACCTCCCCATTTCCCTCCTTAATGCTGACTTGACGTTATTTACGAGGATAGTGGCGAGTAGCTTGTCACCCTTGCTGGGAGAGGTCATTCCCAGGAAGAAGGAAAGCTTTTTGAATATCTTTCTCTCGGCCGCTCTTTGAGTCACAAACATTCCCTCCCAGACTTTGAGGTCCCATCAGACCATCGGTGCAACGTTGGAGTGTTGCTCTCAATGTACGTTCAGAAAGTACTTGCTCCCTGTGCCCTCTCCGCTCTCACCCATTATAGGCTCCCCTGAGTTCCTCCCCAGCATTGCAGATCCAGTTTTCAGCAGTTAGATTATAGGTACCAGGTTCAGAGCTTGTCAGTTTGGGACTGGGTGCGGGTAGCCTTCTTTGGCTGATCTTCAGGACGCGGAGTCACCGGGCTCGCTCGTGCTATGGAGATCTATGCAACTCAAACACTTTATTTGCTCCCTACCCACTTTTGACCATTACGTTGGCCCCCCACTGAGTTCGAGAAGGTGTGTTTGGGAGGGGGAACAGTGCCGCATTCTCTCTCTCTGGTCTATGCCCTCTGTCAAATCTAGAGGATGCTTCTCCCTCGGAGTATCTACGAAAGTGGGAGAGGGACCTGGGTGGGGATCACACTGTCGGACGAGCAAATAGGGACAATCTTGGTCTTTGCCCACAAGGCTTCAATTAGATCAAGAAGCTAACTTTAATTTATTAGCGAGATGGTATAGGGTCCCGACCAAACTGCATCAGATTTCCCGGGGACGCATCACTCTTGCTAGACATTTTGTGAGGGAGAGCTTGATTTTGTACACATCTTTTGGTCTTGCCCCGCTTTACAGAGGTTCTGGTTGGATGTGGGGGGAGCGATTAAAGTATGTGACTGGTACGACTCAGGAGCTGGTTCCGGAACGGTTTCTGTTGCAGCTGTCGGAGTCATCAATAAACAACTATAAGGCTATGTGCGCACGTTGCATTCTGTCCCTGCAGAAATTTCTGCAGCTATTTGAACAGCACACGTGCGCTTCAAATCGCTGCAGAAAGAGTCCGTAATGAAAAGCCGATTTCATGCGCTCTGAGTGCAGCCCCTCCCATAGACAGAGCGGGGGCTGCATGCAAAGCGCACGAAAGTAGTGACATGTCACTTCTTAGAACGCAGCGCTTCGGGCAGCAGCCGAAGCGCTGCGTTCTAATACGCCACGTGCGCACGTCTCATGCACAATCTTCATAGATTGTGCTGGGGTCGCAGGACACATGCAGTTACGCTGCAGTGCAGATCGCAGCGTAACTGCATGAAAATACGCAACGTGCGCACAGAACCTAAGCATTCTCTGCTAAGATTTTTGGTGATGGACGCTAGCTTGTGCATCCCTCTGAAATGGAAGTCTGACACTCCCCCCTTACTGGCCATGTGGGCCTCTAGGGTCAATAACCTCATGCAAATGGAGGATATGATGTCCTCTATCTATGATCGGTATGAGCTCTTTTACACAACCTGGTTTCCTTGGCTGGATTTTAAATATATAGAGAATTATGAGGCGCTGATGACCGGAAGATAGAATATTTTGGGTACTGGGTGCCTGTGCCCTTGGGGGTTGGAGTTCCCTCCCCCTTTCCCTTGGATTTCACTAGATTCCCCCCTGCGTCCACCCTAGACATCCCCAGTATGCATGTTTGTGCCCTTCTTTTCTTGTTCTTTCCTTTTAATTGTCGCTTTTCTTTTTCTTTCTTTTTTTGTTCATGGGTTATATCCTTTATAGCTCTATTAAAACTTAGTTCCAGACTTGAGCTTGTGGTGGGCCCATTCTGCCTATCAGGCTCTGAGGCATATGTTTCAGATTATTTGATTTTGTTGTACCTGTATACTTGATTTTTACTATTTTTTATCCAAGCTCGAGTTTGTGGATAAATAAAAAAATAAAAAAAAAAAATAGAATTTGTTTAGTAATAGTAGCAACAAATCCAGCTCACCATCTCTGCATCCACTCTCTGTTCAGAGCCAGAACAGAGACCCTGCCACGGCCTGATAATCGTACAAGTGAAACAGGAAAGTCCAGCTCAAATGAACATTGCTTCTTTATTTCTTAACAATTTCAAGTACACGGGAGTGACGGGACTTAAAATTTTTCACAAGGAAAACGCTATAATGTCCCGTGTACTTGAAATTCTCAAGAAAAGAAACAACTGTTCATTTGAGCTGGACTTTCCTGTTTTACTTGTTAGAATTTGTTTAGGGCAAGCGAGGGGCAGCAGTCATTGTACGGGGGCATCACTATCTTTTAGGCCAGTTTCAGACGTCCATGTTTCAGGTACTTGTAACATCCCTTTCTAACACGGTTGCCATATGCACCCATGTTATTCTGTAGAGTTACACACACACACGTCTGTGTGGTCCCACATGTCCCCGCACCCACACACGTCCATTTTTTCTTCGGCATCACGGATCGCACACTGATGTGATCAGTGTGACACGTACCGGAGAAAACACGTGTCTTTGCAATAAAAAGATTTTCTATATTCACCTGTATCCAGCGCTGCTTTCTTCCTACAGCTTCGCTTTCTCCTGCTTCTGACCCCCCGCTAATTATGCTCATTGCATATTCACTGCACCTTGGACCTGGAAGCAGGAGCATCGCCAGGGACCGCGCCGGGGACAGTATTTTCGGTGACAGGTGAGTATCCAGCAAGCAGTGTGTGCAGTGACGTCTAGGAGGTCATCGGAGTTACTAATGAACGCTGATGAAATCAATAAAGTCGCCGCCGTGACACCCGCTGTAGTGCGGGTGTCATTAGGAGGTCATCAGAGGTCATTGGGAACTCCAATGACCTCCTGGATGTCACTGCACACACACTGCAAACCTCATACTGCTCCAAACCACATCCAAGAAGTTTATTAATCCTTTAGGTTCTTTACATGAACTAAAGCAATGTGAAGGGAAACTAGGCCCCTGAAGGAATTTATCAAGATGTTTGATTAGCACCTAAACCCTCAGGTGCTTCACAGAATGTTATAATGTTGAGCCTTAAAATTAATTACATCATTAGAACAAAAATGTTGCTTTAACCCCAAATCTTTCATTTTCACAAGGGTAAAAGGAGAAAATGCACTGTACAATTTGTTGTGCAATTTCTCCTGAGTACGCCAATAGCCCATTATGTGGTGGGAAAACTGCTGTTTGGGCACACCACAGGGCTCGGAAAGGAAGGAGCGCCATTTGACTTTTTGAATGCAAAATTGGCTGAAATTATTAGCAGACGCCATGTTGCGTTTGGAGATTCCCTGATATCCCCCCACAAGTAACCCCATTTTGGAAACTAGACCCCTCAATTAATTTACCTAGATGTTTGGTGAGCACCTCGAACTTTTAGGTGCTTCACAGGATTTTATAAAGTTGAGCTGCGAAAATGAAAAAATAAATTTTTTAACTTCACAAATGTTGCGTTAACACCAATTTTTTTAAATTCACTAGGGTAACGAGAGATAGTGACACATACAATTTGTTGTGAAATTTCTTCTCAGTACAGCAGTACCCCATATGTGATCAAAAACTACTTTTGAGGCGCAGTACAAAGTGAAAAAAGGAAGGAGTGCCATATTGGAGTTCAGATTTAGCTGGAATAATTTAGAGGTTCCATGACACATTGGCAAACCCCCATGAGGTGTCGGAACAGCATAGACCCCCCACAAGTGACCCATTAAAAAACTGCACCCCTCAATGAATTCTTCTAGGGGCGCAGTGAACATATTGACATTACAGGTGTGTCATAAAATTTTACACTATTAGGTCAGGGCCACATGGGGCACTACTATGATGCTCGCATGACACTCTGCTCGCGCTGGCAGAACAGCAGGAGGCGAGTGTCATGCTAGTATCCATGCAAGTGAGGTCCGACTGTGCGAATGGACCTCAGCTGCGAGCCGCCTCTGAGGAGGGGCGGGCCAGCGCTGCAGAGGGGCAGGCCGGCACGGAGTAGGGGAGGGAGGGATTTATCTCCCTTCTCTCCTCCGTAGCCGGCTATTGCGATTCTCGCTCTGCACACGCGGTACACTGGTGTACCGTGATTTTTCTCTCGCCCCATTCACTTGAATGGGTGCGAGAGAAAAGAGTCTCGCACTACAATCGCAGCATGCTGTGATTGTTTTCTCGGTCAGATTAGGGCTGAGAAAATAATCGCTCATGTGCGTTGACACACAGGCTAAATTTGGTCCGAGTGGAATGCGATGTTTTATCGCACTCCACTCGCACCGATTTTCTCGCCGTATGGCTTAGGCTTTAGGAGATGAAGAAAAAATAATTACATTTTTACAACTAAAATTTTGGTTTAACCCCAGATTTCCTATTTTCACAAGGGGAATAAGTCAATAAATGCATCATAATATGTTGCACCATTTCTCCTGAACGAGGCAATACAGTGACCGTACAGTATTGTTTGGTAATACGGCAGGACTCTAGAGGGAAGGGAACACCCATGAAGTCAAATGCAGTGAATGTGGGAGAATTAAAAATAGCAAATAAGCCCTTGTCGTGCCCAGTATATTGTAGTTCTCTTATCTCTCTTAGTTCTCTTGTGCCCAACCCATGCTTCTGGAGACACACACCTCGTAAATTAAATGGGCACTACTCACTACAATAATGCCAACATATGGACGTTAACTGTGGCTTACGCCTCTTTCCACGTACATGAAAATCATGCACGTTTTGCACGGATATGTAAATTTGCGTACGGCCCTCCATGTGCCGTGATTTTGGCTCACAAATGTTCTGTGTGCTATCCGTGATAACACATGGAGAGCAGGAACTTTCTGCTCACCTGTCCTGGTTGCTGCTATCCGTGGTGCTGATGTCTTTCACTCTGCCGTCTCCGTCCCTGCTGACTCCCTGCTGCTGCTTCCGGCCCGAAGTGCAGTGAATATGTGATGAGTATAATGGGCGGGGGTCGTAAGCAAGTCACAGCAGCGGCAGAAACAGCAGGGCTGAAGAAGGTGAGTATAGAAATTAATTTTATTTCACAGAAATGTGGTTTTCTCCAGTACGTGTCACACTGATGTCACACAGAGCACATCCGTGCGGTGCATGTGACATCCATGCTGCCAGAGAAAAACAGACATGTCTACGTGTGGAGCACGCGGACACATATATGCCCCACACGGTCCATGTGAAAACACCGATGTGTGCGCAGACCCATTGATTTTAATGGGTCTACGTGTGCCTATGTCTCCGGTACGTGTGAAAACGGACGTCACATGTACTGGAGACACAAAAGTGTGAAGGGGCCTTAGGCACAGAAGGGAGGGGAGTATGTAAATTTGGGAGCACAGATTTTGCTGGATTTCTGTTTTGAGGAGGAGCCATAACGCTTTTCATTAGTCTTTTGTGCTACCAATAACGTGAACACCCCCAATATTTCCTTCAACATATGACACACCTGAGTGGGGAATTGTGTTTTTGTGGGTTGAACTGAATGCTATTTGTCAATTTAGGGTACAGAATGTTTTGGATCAGTTTACGTTTATCCTGTGCTCTATACTGAGCACTTACATCACGGTTTCCATCTACTTCTCTGAAATATGTGAATCGCTCACTAATGAGGCAGCACTGTTACTCCGGATTCCATTTGGCCTCTGTTTAGCGGTGTCCATCTTAAAGGTGAACAATTCTCTTGTTCATCACACTATCGTGCATGCCTAAATAGACGCGTAAAAAGATAGACACCGCCGGACCACAGGCCAGACAAGAGCTCAATGTGAACCCCTTCTGCCTCATTATGGTGCGATCTTTGGGAGGAAGAATAAACAAATCAACAGCAGTTGAAGACTTGGCTTTATTTTTTACTCCTTATACCTTATGGAATACATGATTAGGCGTCTTCATTCCTAATGGTCAGAACGATTTCAGCAATACCAGATTTATATTGTGTTTTTATATTTGGCTACTATCACACTAAAAACACTGTTAAATAGATAAATGTTTTTCACCAAAATTTGAAGGCTCTAATATTCTTATTTTTGTGCTGACAATTGTCATGTGAGGGCTTGTTTTCTGTGGGATGTGTTGGAGTTTCATTGGTAAAATTTTAGGACGCATTTTTTGATCACTTTCGTTTCCACCTTTTGTGAGGCAAAGTTATGTAGAAACATCAATTCAGCATTTTATTCTTTTTTTTTTTTTTTTACACTGTTCACCAAGTCATAAAAGTGATGACCGCTTTATTCTTCAGGTCACCACAATTACAGCCTACCAAAATTATACTTTTTTTTGCTTCTTTTAAACTATAAAAACTATTTTATAGAAAAAAAAGTTTCTGAATTGCTGTAGGCTGAGAAATATAGCTTTTTTTATTATTTAGCTGACTGAGCTGTATGGCTGTTTTGTTTTTAGTTTTAGGACAAGATGACGTTTTCAGTACAGATGAGCAATCCTGATCAGCAAAGATCGGAAAATGTTAAAATCGTACGATTTTTGACCGAATTGGGATTGGACATCCGAACATTTACCGCAAAAGTGGGTGATCTTGCCAAGGATCGGTAAATATTCGGATGGTAAAACCATCCTCTACCTACCCATCACAGTGATGTCAAGTATTGGTATGACTGTGATTGGCTACTGTAAAAAAAAAAAAAAAGAAAGACACAAAAGGGTTAAAGCAGGACATACCGAGTCTCCCCGCAGCTGCAGCGCTTCTTCCGGGGACAATGATTATCTCTTATACGTATTCACCGCTTTCCCTGCCCACTGGCATCTCTGATTGGCTGCAGTCAAGACTGTTTTTTTAAGTAAAGGATTTTTCCGTGTTTGTGTTTTATTTCTTTTTACTTATATGATTAGTGATGGGGGATCTCATAGACCCCTGCCCATCACTAATCCAGGGCTTAGTGGCAGCTCATAGCTGTTATGAACCCATTACTACTCTGATTGCTGCCGCACCAGGGCAATCGGGAAGAGCCAATTGAAGTTTCGGGATAGTCGCATCTAGTTGATGCGGCTATCCTGGCTGTCTGCAGGCTGCTATTTTTAGGCTTGGGGGCCAATAAGCATGGTCTTTTTAAGCCTGAGAATACCAGCCCCCAGCTTGCTTTATCTTAACTGGGAAACAAAATTATGGGGAACCACATACCGTTTTTTTGTTTTGTTTTTTTAAGTATTTATTTATCACCAGTATAAGGACACAGCGTTTTTTATTTCAACCAAGCACAGACACTTGTCTCAGAGGGTCGGGTCGTGGTAAAAGTTTAATCAAAGATGCCGGTGTAAGGGGAAAGCAGTGAATATGGATGAGGGATAATTAGCGGACTCGAAAGTAGCACTGCAGCCTCATGGACACTCGGTAAATATGTACTGCTTTAACCCTTTTTATTTTCTTTCTATTACAGTTCCCCCATCAAACAATTTTACAATACATCACTTTTGCCTCCCATTGAATTTAATGGGTTCAGCTAGGATCGGCAAGGATCACCAATCCAATCGGTGACCTCAGGCGGGTTGGGCGATCTTGACCCGATCCTTGGCAGGATCGCTCATCACTAGTTTTGAGTGTTACAATTTTTATTTATATGACTTTTTGATCACATTTTATTCCACATTTTTGTCAGCTGTATTAAAAAAAAAAATATATATACATAGTTTTAGTTTTGTGCATTTTTTTTCCTGGGTTTAGTAGTGCAGCAATTTTATAGATCTTGTTGCCAGGGCTGTGGAGTCGGTAAGCCAAACCTTCGACTCCGACTCCTCAATTTCCCTTGCACCGACTACGATTCCGACTCCCACATATATTGCTTATATTTAAGTGAAAAATGTATTGTAGTACAATGTGAACATCAGACATTTAATCATTTTTATGATAGAATACATTTTTCACTCAAGTATAAGCAATATACTAAATGTTATTTAGTATGTTTTTGTTGAAAACTGTTGTTTGCCACTTACATAGTTTATTACATCGTGTTTTATAATACAAGAAGTTATAGATAGGGTTTCCTTACACAACATCTATGAGTACAACATAGCCCCGAAGGAAGGTAACTTTTCTAGATATGCTGAGAGGTGGTATCTGTGGTCTCTTACATTTAACCCAACCCTTAAGATCTACGACCTTTGATGTTATTCTCTTGGGTTTTTGCTTTTTTTTCTACATATATTAGTTGTTTGAATTTTCTTACTGTTTGCAAAATTTGCCTTATATTTGCAGTATGTTTCTTTTGGCATAGTAATAGTTGCTAGGAATCATAGAGTTGTATATTTTTTTTTTTTTATTTTACCTTTCAAATTATATCTAAAGCCTATTGTTTGTTAAAAATGGCAAATTGTAAAATAAGGAATTTCAATGCTTGCTACACCTCATTTTATGTTTACCTTTAACCTCGTTATAAAATACAGACAGTATACAAAGAATGAGCATGTCAGTTTGTGTGGCGTTTTTCTAATCTGCTTTTGCTATTGAAAATATTATCTATGAGCTCAAAAACCTTTCAGGTGATGCAATTTTTTAAAAAGCTGATCTTTTGCAGCTGACAAACGTATCCTCAAAAAACGCAGCAAAAACGCTGTGTGTGAATGCAGCCTTAGGGGTACTTAGCACGCTGCGACATCACTAGCCGAATGTAGCGATGCCGAGCGTGATAGTCCCCGCCCCCGTCGCAGATGCGATATCTTGTGATAGCTGCCGTAGCGAACATTATCGCTACGGCAGCTTCACACGCACTTACCTGCCCTGCGACGTCGCTCTGGCCGGCGACCCGCCTCCTTCCTAAGGGGGCGGGTCGTACGGCGTCACACGGCAGGCGGCCAATAGAAGAGGAGGGGCGGAGATGAGCGGGACGTAAACATCCAGCCCACCTCCTTCCTTCCTCATTGCAGGCGGGACGCAGGTAAGGAGATGTTCCTCGCTCCTGCGGCTTTATACACAGCGATGTGTGCTGCCGCAGGAACGAGGAACAACATCGTACCTGTCGCTGCAGCGGAATTATGAAAATGACCGACACTACACAGCTCACCGATTTTCGACGCTTTTGCGAACGTGCTTCTAGGCCAGGGGGTGGGCAATTCATTTTTCAATGGGGCTGCATAAGAAATTGGGATGGTTTCAGAGGACCGGACCAATATAATTAACTCGGATCTACATCATATATATATATATATATATTATATATATATAGTGTGAGGTAGCGACCACCAATGTGGTAAATGGTCGCTATATGTCACAGTGGAGTAGGTACCGGCGATATCTAAACGGAAGAGGTTGCTATGGGACTTGTAGTCCACAAAGGCTTCTTGCTACACATAAGGGTCAGGTTCCCTTTAATAATCCCAGGGTGCTGTGCAAGGCTGAGATTCACAGACCTCCACCTGTGGGTGTGGCCAGCTTGATTTAGGAGACTGGCAGTGTGTGTTGGAAGGGAGAGTGAGAGCAGAGCCGAGAGCTCTGCATGGAGCATCCTGTGTGGAGGTTGAGCACAGGACTCAGATATTCAGACTGAGGTGAGTGCAGCCAGACTAGGGCTGTAAGGCCGAACCTCTCCTGGAGGAGACACAGACCCAGGGGTCTGCAGAGGGCCCTGGGGCCAAGAAGGAACCTCAGCTAGAGGTGTCTGCTACCAGGTACCAGAGAGAGAGGAAAGTGGTTAAACTCCTACTATGAACTTGTACTAGAGTCTGCTCTGTAAGCTGCAGAGTCGGAAGCCTGGAAAAGCTCCAGGCCTGCGTGGAGCGATTATAAGTTTGTGGACCCTCTTGGAACAGTCGAACGGGGCATCGTAAGACCGTCTCCTACGGCAAGGGGTGCCTGTGTGACGGGGACCCGTATGGACGGTGCATAACCCGGCTGTGTTCCGGGTCCATTTACATGTACAGCGAGGACAATAAAGCTGTTTTTATCGGACTATTTGAGTCACGGCGTCTTTGTGGTCCTGGGGGACCCCCACCCCGCTACAATATACAATATAATTATATATATATATATATATATATATATAAAAGATGCAGAACAGAGTTAGTTATAGTGGTCCGGCATAGTGTGTGTGTGTGTGTGTGTGTGTGTCTATATAATATATATATATATATATATATATACACATATATATTATATAGACACACACACATACATACACACACACACGCCTTCTATACACATGCATACACACACACACACACACACACACAGCCAGGCCTTCTACACACATGCATACATACACACACACAGCCAGGCCTCCTATACACATGCATACACACACACAGCCAGGCCTCCTACATACATACATATACACACACACAGCCAGGCCTCCTACATACATACATATACACACACACAGCCAGGCCTCCTATACACATGCATACACACACACACAGCCAGGCCTCCTACATACATACATACATACACACACACACACAGCCAGGCCTCCTACATACATACACACACACACCCAGCCAGGCCTCCTATACACATGCATACATACACATACACACAGCTAGGCCTCCTATACACATACATACACACACACAGCCAGACCTCCTATACACATGTATACATACACACACAGCCAGGCCTCCTATACACATGCATACATACATACACACACAGCCAGGCCTCCTATACAGATGCATACACACACAGCCAGGCCTCCTATACACATGCATACATACACATACACACACACACACACACACACACACACACACACACATCAACAAAGCACAAACACAGAACCACGTATGTATATTTACCTTAAAAAAAAAAAAAAGTGTCTGTACATGCAGTGGAGCCGGGCTCAGCGGAGAGCAGAAGCAGTGCAGGAAGTCAGGAATCAGCTTCTTTGAAGTGAAGCTCCGGCCCTGCCCCCAGGTCTGCTCCGTGTGAGTGGCTGAATGCAGCTTCCGTAGAGCAGTGTGCAGCTGCCGGCCTCCTGTCACTGCAGACAGGGAGCTTCAGGGCAGGAGCGGCCGCACACACCAATGAGACAGATAGTCGGGTGGCCGGAAACTACTGCTCATAGACCGGCCCGGGGGGCAATTGCCCCCCTGCGTCAATGACCAGTCCGCCCCTGTACATCAATACACCCCAAATATTTGTCAACAGTTACCCCCTCCCCCAATTCCTCCCGCCCCCCATTGTCCCCGCAGGTTACTAGTAACCACTCACCTCTCCCTTCTTACTGTCCCTCCTCAGGCACCTCCGTATGTGCCCCCGCTGAGCTGCTTCTCTTTTACATGCACAGGCTGTGCCGATGCTTGTTTTCCTAGATGCCCCCGCCGCTGCTTCTCTCCGTACGGCCCCGGCTGCTGCAGCTTCTTCTCCTGCCGGGCAGGAACTTTTCAAATGAGACACGTGTGCCGTACTAACGACATCAGGGCGCGCGTGTGTCATACAGAGCATCTGCCGGGCAGAGAACAGAGGACAAATTCCTGAGTTCCGCTGCCTACACTGTGCGGCGCTGCAGGATCGCTCCCAGCCCGGCACGCAGCGTGTGATGACGGCGATCTGACCAGGGACCTCCCCGGAGCCTGGTGCTCCAGACAACAGGTCAGATTGCTCTCATCAGTGACCGGCCAGCAAGGACGCCCTGAACCAGGAGGGCCGGTCAGAGAGTAGGAGAGCCGGATGTGGCCCGTGGGCCGCTCCTTGACCAGGTCTGTTCTAGGCTTTACACATTGCGACGTCGTTACCGGCGCCGGATGTGCGTCACTTTCGATTTGACCCCAACGAGATCGCAGTAGCGATGTCGCAACGTGCAAAGTACCCCTTAGATCAGGAATAGAACAGCCATTTATAGGACATTTCATAACTTTCCCAAATTCCTATGAAAAAATATTCAGCACATTCTGCATTGAACTACTGTCCCCAATTTATTATATATTTTAGGAGTCGGTCCATGTTATACCGACTCCACCAAAATGAACTCCGACTCCACAGCTTTGCTTGTTGCTCCGGACGCGATTCTAAATTTTGTGTACTTTTGAAGTATATTTTTGTTTTTACATAAAATATATGCATTTATTGGTATAATATTTTACTTTTTTTTGTACATATGTTTCTGGGTTGTTTTTTTGTTTTATACATATATATATATATATATATATATATATATATATATATATATATATATATATATATATATATATATATATATATATATATATAAATATAATATATATTATATAATATATTCTTACTGTATATTTTCTATATGGGACATTTAACTTTTATTGCTTTGATCTCAGGTATAAGTGTATTGCAATATACCTGTCAGCACTGCACTGACAAAAGCCTTTTAGATCATGTTCCTGGCGTGATCTCAGAGGCTTTCCATAGCTAGGTGACAGAGGTCATCATGATGACTTTGGGTTTCCATGGCAATGATAGGGCCCCCATGATCACATTAATGGGGTACTGATTGCTTGATTGAGGGAGCCCCTAAATGCTGGGATTGCTATTGATTGCAGCATTTAGGGGGTTAACCTTCCCAGGCACCGCTCCTTGCTGTGAGAGCCGGGGCTTGGCTATCATGTAAGCTGAGGTCACTGCGTCAATTGCACAGGCACAGCTTCTGTGTCCCACACGATTGCCATGACATACCCATACGTCGGGAACCCCTTCCCATAGACTTACATTGACATTTCTCATCTGTGACTCCAGAGAAACTGACATGTGAATAGCCCCATCGTTTATAATATGTTCAATATGTTCATAATCTGTTCATAATCTGTTCTTGGAAAAAAAAACACTGATACAACACACACATGAATGATGCTTCACACTGCGGGGCAAGTATGGGAACTACTTAATCCTTGAATTCAGGTTTCCTTTTTATCTCTGTGGCACAGGAATATAGAATTCAATCTCTAAACGTGCCATCTGTTTCTATATACACTTATTAAAAAAATAGATACTTCTAACATCACTGAATTCATCATGGTGTTTTCGGAGTATGTCGCCATTGTAACAAGTCAGTTCATGAAAGTCCAAAAAATACTTGGTTGGGTGAATTTGGTGTGGAAGAACTTCACTGGCCCTCAAACAGTCCTGACCTTAAGACGGGGTCACTCGAGCATATGGCATCCGCTGTGATAGAATTGGATGCCATATGCTAATGACACTCGGCTTAAACTTTGCTGCAAGCGTGTGCCGAGTGTCATTCACTGTTCTCCAATTCTCTCACATGCCAGAATTGGAGCACATGTGAAGAGAACATGGAGAGATTAATATCTCCATCTTCTCCATTGCCGGTCTCTGCGTATATCGGATTCTGATGGCATCAGTGCAGTCTGATGACTTGTGTGGGTGCGCGTGATTCCATTTGCAGAGGCACTTTCAGCATGTTGCAATTGTTATGCCTAATCGGCATAAAAGAACATCGCAGATCTGCTCTGCCTCATTGAATAATATTGGTTTTGAGTGCAATGCAACATTTTCTAGCATTGCATTTGCCTGTTTTACACAGTAATGTGAGCGCACCCTAACTCTATTAAACACCTTAAGGTTAAAGTAAAGATTGCAAGCTAGAACCCCTCTTTCAACATCAGTGGCTGACCTGATGTCAGGAAAGTGACTGGGGACCCCATGGGGAGCCTATATTGGCCCTAAAGCTGGGGCCCCTGCGCTCACACTAACCCTGGAGGTACCCTTGATGGTAGGGAGGTCCAGGTCACCACCCTAGGCCCTTTCTCCTGTCCTCATCCCTGATGTTATGAGACCCCCTCTCCACAACCCACCACCCGGGGGTAAAGGGCACAAACAGGAGTCAGCACCCCACCAATAAATATGGACAGACAGGAGTAACAACAACAACAAAACTTACTCGTACACACGGAAACCACTCACAAAAGAGCCACAAAAAGTGCACAAGGGGAGACAAAATAAAAAGGGGGAATAAACCGGCTACTGGGTAACTTCCAAAACAGAACAAACATAATTGAGAATGCTGCAGCAAACTCCACTGCTGCAGCTAATAGAAGAACTGAGAGAGTAAATAACAGCTCCTTCCACCTCCTGTCCAAGCTTCCTAATGATAGAAAATAACCAGCACCCTCTGTTGGACGTAGAGGGTATTTATACAACCTGGGAGCGGTCCCCACCTGACAGGAGTTGCTTGAATTAACTCTTCTCCCCAAAGGAAAGGGAATTCATTTAATCTGAAGAGTCCCACAAGAAAGTAAAACTCTGACCCAGAACATGTCACAAAACTTTGCAACAGGGGAAAGTCTGTGACAGCTGATTAATGTTCTTCTGGATGAATGGACAAAAATCTGCACAGAAATACCCCAAAATTCTTTAAAAAGCCTTTCTAGAGTGTAAGCTGTAATATCTGCAAAGGGAGAGCAACTCCATATTAATGACTAGGGATTTAGAATGGGATGTCATAACACTTCCCTGGGTGTAATATGTAGGTGTCCCAATACTTTTGTCTGTAAGTGTAATAGATTCTGCTTCTTCCAATTTTGAAAGTTGGAGATTGCTCCTCTGATGAAATTTGGTATGTGAATGAAGATCATAATCAATTTTTTGGTATTTATTTTAGGCCATTGAATATGAGAAACTTGAGGAAAGCACGGCTGGATGGTACGCAAATTTTCGGTAAGCACTAAACACAGCTATCATTCGGGTATCTTTACATTGTATGCTACATTTCCAATAGTTATAAACAACATCTGAACAGGTGGGGGAAATTTTTGGTTGGTCACATCCGATCACCATAACCCCTATATAGGACAACAAGGACAACAAGGGTAATAAATCCCCGGTAGAGACTCCATAAATATCAAAAGACCAAAAGAAAACGAGTCATAACCACTACCTTAATGCAAATAATTATACAAAGTTTATTAATCAGTTGTATAAAAAACACACAGATTAAAAAGGTTCAAAAAGAGTGCTGGAGAGGATACAAAAGGAGAGGAACTGCACACCTATGCTGAATATGTGCAAAAGCACATCAAGTACTGGCTGGGAACCTGTGTCACAAAATGATAACTCTGAAAATAGCTCTAAAACTGCAATAGTTACCATATAAATCAAGTGGGGTGCAACGTAGTGCAAAAAATACTGGGCAGAGAGATGGTACAGAAAGTGCCCACTGCACATGCACTATGCTACACTGAAGTAGGGAAGGGGAGAACGTTCGCCCCTAGTACAATAAAAGTAGCCAGAAGGATTGCAGGTCAGAGAAATAAACAAGGACACATACCCATGATAGCCAGATCAGCAAAGATGAGGTGCAGCTCCACAGACCCAAATGGCAAAACAATTGTTTTTGCCATTTGGGTTTTGCACTGCAAAGCTGAGATTTTGCCCAAATTTCTGCCACAAAAAGGCTGCAGTTTGAACTGCATAGTGCGGTCTAGAAACCCAAATTCCCATAGACAATGCTTGAAAAGCAGAACACATCCATTTTGGCATTAAACGCTGCAGTTGAAAAAGCAGGTAAAAAGCAAAGTGCGGTCGCACCCTAACTCAGGAAGAGTTCAGAAATCAGTATTTTGTGGAATAACCATGATTTTTAATCACAGCTTTCATGTGTCTTGGCATGCTTTCCACCAGTCTTTGACACTGCTTTTGGGTATCCTTATGCCACTCCTGGTGCAAAAATGTAAGCAGTTCTTTGTTTGATGGTATGTGACTATCCTCTTGATTACATTCCAGAGGTTTTCAATGGGGTTTAGGTCTGGAGATTGGGCTGGCCATGACAGGGTGTTGATGGGGTGGTCCTTCATCCACACATTGATTGACCTAGCTGTATGGCATGGCAGATATAAATAGTCGACGGGGATTGCGCTGCTCCATGCCGCAACCAACGTCCCCTTGATGCGATCACGGGGTGCCTATGTGTTGCTATAATAGCGCGTGATCAGGTGATGACCCCTGACACTGCCATAACTCACTTCCTGTGAGAGCCGACATTGTGCTGGCACTCACAGGAGATGAGCATTTCTGCTGATCAAAGTGATGCTGCTCACATCAGCAAAAATTAACAAGCGATCAGACTGTGCAGTGATAATGTCCCCTATGGGACTAGTAAAACAATAAAAGGCTTAAAAAAAAATATGATAAAAAAAAAAAATCCTAAAAGTTCAAATCATTACTTTTTCGCCCTTTTGAAAATAAACCTATTAAAAAATACATATATTTGGTATAGCGCCATGTTCAGAAATCAGTTAATGTGCACGTCAGCTCAAGACACAAAGTAATTTGTCACTAAACACCAGATCCCAAAAAATTAGAATGCTAGGGGGGGGTCTTGAAAAATGGCACCAAAAGCACAATTCTTTTTTTGGATGAAGTTCTGATTTTTTTTTTTTTCACTCCTTAGATAAAAATAAAAGTATACATATTTGGTATCTACTAACTCATACCGACCTGAGGCATCATTCTAACATGTCCATTTTACTATATAGTGAACATTGTAAATAACAGACCACAAAAACAATTGTGCAATTACACTGTTTTTGGAATTTCTCTGCACTTGGAATTTCCCATTTTCCAGTACACTATATGGTAAAACTAATGGCTCCATTTTCAAAAGTACAGCTCGTCCTGCAAAAAACAAGTCCTCATATGGCAATATTGATGGAACAGTAAAAGTTATGGCTCTCGGAAGAAGGGGAGGAATAAACGAAAATGAAAAAGAGAAAATCACTAGGGGGTGAAGGGAATGAACCACAGAGTTATGTCACAGTAAAAATTTAATAAATAACATTTCCCACTTGTCTACATTACATCGGTGCAATTTTGGAAACATCTTTTTTTTTTTTTTTTAAGTGATTTTAAGAGGCCTAAGTGACATAAAATACCAAAATTGACACCAGTCTAAAAATTGCACCCCTCAAACTGCTGAAAACCACATCCATAAAGTTTATTAACCTTTTAGGTGCTTCACATGAACTAAAGCAATGCGCAGGGGAAAAATTAAATTTTTACTTTTTTCCACAAAAATGTTGCATTAGCCCCAAATTTAGTATTTTCACAAGGGTAAGAGAAATTGCACCATTTGTTGTGCAATTTCTCCTGAGTACACAGATACCCCACGTGTGGTGGAAATTTACTGTTTTGCGTCAGAGCAGGGCTCATAAGGGAAGGAGCGCCATTTGAATTTTAGAGCGCAAAAGTGTCTGAAAAAGTCAGCAGATGCCATGTCGCGTTTGGAGAACCCCTGTTGTACCCCGACAAGTGACCTCATTTTGGAACCTAGACCCTTCAAGGACTTTATCAAGATGTTTGGTTAGCACCTTGAACCCCCAAGTGCTATTTTATTATGTTGACCTGTGAAAAGGAAAAAAACATACATTTTTATCACAAAAATGTTACTTTAATTATTAATCTTTCATTTTCACAAGGTTTCAGAAGAAAATGCACCATACAATTTGAGCAATTTTTCATGACTTTGGTAATCTCCCAACATGTGGTCAAAACTTTTTGAGGCACAACATGAAGAAGGGAAAGAGCGCCATATTTGAGTTCAGATTTAGTTGGAATAGTTTTGGAGTGTCATGACACATTGGCAGAGCCCCTAAGGTGCCAGAACAGCAGAAATCCCCCACAATTGACCCCATTTTACAAATTGCACCCCTCAATGAATTCATGGGGTGCAGTGAGCATATTGACACTCTCTAGGTGTGTCCCAAAATGTTATACTATTGGGCAGTGAAGAAAGAACAATTACATTTTTACTACTGAAATGTTGTTTTAACCCCAGATTTCCTATTTTACAAGGTGAATAGGTACAAAAAGGCCCCCTAATATGTTATACCATTTTTCTTGAACGTGGTACTACCCCGTATGTCAACAAAAAAAAACAAAACGACAAGTGCACTCTGAAATGCTATACATTGCAATAAAGATAATGGACCGTTTTACAGTTTGGGATATTCTGGATGCAGCGATTTCAATTATGTGTACATATTTTTGTTTTAATGCAAGCACTGCAGTTTTAGTATAGAGTGTGATGGATTTTTGTGATTTGAGTTTTATTTATTTCTTTTTACACATTTTATGAAACGGTTTTCCTTTTTAACTTAGTCCCACTGGGGCAAATTAATATTTTTTACTTTGATTGCTGGTCTCATGCATTGCAATACTCGTGTACTGCAGTGCGTGAGACCTGTCAGTTGTTCATTGACACAGCCTCTTAGAACCTGCTTATTATAAGCAGGGTCTAACGGGCCACTTTACCCTGGATTACCATAGCAACCATAGTACCATTACAATTGCTGGAGGCCCTTGGATTCAAAATAGGTTTGTTACCCCCTTTTTAACAACTTGGATCCTGCTGTCATATTTGAGGGGTTAATTGGCTCTGATCGGTTGGGGCCAATGGCGCAGG
Organism: Anomaloglossus baeobatrachus; assembly: GCF_048569485.1. Lineage (NCBI taxonomy): Eukaryota > Metazoa > Chordata > Amphibia > Anura > Aromobatidae > Anomaloglossus > Anomaloglossus baeobatrachus. Next base: position 114,666 of record NW_027442236.1, read on the forward strand.
TTGTCAGTTGTCATATACAGCTGTCACCCACAGGATTTTTGTCTGCTGGGGGCACTATTTACTTATTACTCACTGCTACTTTAAAATAGTGCTGAGGATTAAGGCTGCTTAAAGGGAACCTGTCAGCAGAAATTTTGCCCTAAACCTAAAAGTTTTCTCTTCTGCAACTCCTGGGATGCATTCCAGCAAGGTTCCTATAGTTATTCTGCCCCCTTTTAGATCAAAATAAATAGTTTATAAAGTGGTACCTTTCGGTTTGAAAATCTTGTTAATTCTACCACGGGGGCGGGCTGTCTGTTGTCAGTTACTGTCCCTCCTGCCGCTTTAGGCCGTCCCCAAACGCTCATTTACATACCTCAGGACGCCGCCCAGTGTGTCCGTGGTCTCGCGCATCCGCCGTGCCACTGTAGCGGGACTGTGCACAGTGGGACCGCTGGTGACGTTGCACAGGCACGAGATTATGGGCGGCACTGTGATTTTCATCAGCAAGCTCCCGCCCATAATCTCGTGCCCGCGTTTTCCCCCTCTGCCTCGTCTGTTCTGCGCATGCCCTGGCCACATGACCAGATGATCGGTGGTGTCCTGCTCCGCTCCTCCCATCTATTTCCTGTTCCAGGGCTAGATGGGAAAGAGGTGACGTTGGGTCATCTGGACAGGGCATGCGCAGAACGGTGGAGGCAGAGGGGACGAGATTATGGGCGGGAGCTTGCTGATGAAAATCACACCGCCGCCCATAATCTCGTGCCTGCGCAACGTCACCAGCGGTCCCACTGTGCACAGTCCCGCTACAGTGGCACGGCACATGCGCGAGACCACGTACGCACTGGGCGGCGTCCTGAGATATGTAAATGAGCGTTGGGGGATGGCCTAAAGCGGCAGGAGGGATAGTAACGGACAACAGAAAGCCCGCCCCCGTGGTAAAATTAACAAGATTTTCAAACTGAAAGGTACCACTTTATAAACTATTTATTTGGATCTAAAAGGGGGCAGAATAACTATAGGAACCTTGCTAGAATGCAGCCCAGGAGCTGCAGTAGGGGAAACTTTTAGGTTTAGGGCAAAATTTCTGCTGACAGGTTCCCTTTAACGGCCGCTATTTTAATGCGAATTGGCAGCTATTAAGCTGTTAGGAAAGCAAGAGGTTGGCATAAAGTGCTGGATTTTTTTATTAACATGTTGTATTGAGTTTACCTCTGGCTTGTCTTCTCCCTGCGTCATTAGTATTTTAACACTAGAAGTCCCAGGAATTTTGAGCTCCATAGGGTTCCAATGGTAGAAATGTTAAATTACCCCTCTCTGGGACTTCTTGTGTTAAGGACCTTGGCAAGGAAAGTCTTTTGAACTTGCCGAATTATTTTCAAAATACACTATATGTGAAAAGTACTAGGCTTGTAAAGATATGATTTGTTAAAGTCAGGAGTATTTCATATATTGCAACCTCTTTCTTTTTCAGGCAAAAGTTGAAGGCTGGAGGTGGATATCTGAGGGAAGGATGGCAGTATACATAATTTTCTCTGCAATTCTCTTGTTAAATGTCATCAGGTTGCCTTGCCGTGAGTTTGAATACAAAATAATTATATTACATATGTGGATATATTCACATATTTCTGATATGCTATATGTAGCGAGCGTGAAAAGATGTTTTTCCCCAGTTTTGACTCGGCTTATTCACCAATGGTTGCCCACTCGTTAATTTGTAAAGAAAATATTTAAATAGATTTGCTCTATATCCTGCAATCAGGGCTGTGGAGTCAGTAAGCAAAACCTGCGACTCCGACTCCTCAATTTCCCTTGCACCGACTCCACAACTCCGACTCCCACATATATTGCTTATATTTAAGTGAAAAATTTATTGTAGTACAATGTGAACATCAGATAGTTAATCTATCTATTGGAATACAATTTTAGAACACAAAAAAACTGTAATAAATTGTAAATATGTAATACACTATGTAATATACAGTAGATTACTAATATATAGATAGTGAGGTTGCACCCCGCAACCTGGGGGTTCCACTCACTTGCAGCGGTGCGAGGTAACTTCAGCAACACAGGTGCACAGTCTCTTTATAAAAATTCCAGCCGTTTATTTAAACACTTGTCATAAACGGCAAACATTCAACATAACAGGCCTCTCCTGGCTGAAAAGGAAAACAGGTACTGCCACCTACCATGGGCTTCCAGTCCAATACAGTCTCTATTAGAGGTCTGGCACCTGTACACACTGGGTCCTACCAACGAACACCACTTGCTGTGGTTCCTTCCAAGAACCCAGAGACACTCTGTAGGCTCCTGTCTGTCTCTCCTCCAGGAGTGGTTTGGTCCTGCAGTCACAGCCCTAGCCTGGCTGTCCTCACCTCAGTCTCCACTCAGACTGAATTCCAAACTTTCGACAGTCTCCTAAATTAGACTGGACACACCCACAGGTGGAGATCTGTGATTCTCCAGACCTGCACAGCACACTGGCATTATTAAAGGGAACCTGACCCTTATATGCAGAAACAAGCCTTTGTGGACTACAAGTCCCATAGCAACCTCTTCAGTTTAATATCGCATGGACCTTCTCCACTGCGACACATAGCCACCATTTACCACATTGGTGGTCGCTACCTCCCAAAATATATATTCAATCAGTTTAATTATACTTATGTTTGAAGCATTGTTTTGTGAGGATCCATTTTTGGGCTCAAAAACAGATCCTCACAAAGAATGAGCATGTCAGTTTGTGTGGCGTTTTTCTAATCTGCTTTTGCTATTGAAAACATTATCTAGGAGCTCAAAAGCCTTTCAGGTGATGCAGTTTTTTAAAAAGCTGATCTGCAGCTGAAAAACGTATCCTGACAAAACGCAGCAAAAACGCTGTGTGTGAATAGCCTTAGATCAGGAATAGAACAGCCATTTATAGGACATTTCAAAACTTTCGCAAATTCCTATGAAAAAAATATTCAGCACATTCTGCATTGCACTACTGTCCCCAATTTCTTATATATTTTAAGAGTCTAAGTTGGTCCATTTTATACCGACTCCACAATAATGAACTCCGACTCCACGACTTCGACTACAGTCCTGCCTGCAACCAGTTTAATTGACAGGTCTTTCCTGTGTGTGTAGATAGGGAGAGACCTAGAGACCATAGAGTGTCGCTGGGAAAGCCCGGCCTTGGTGATTACTAGTATTTATCATGCAGCCAGGCTCTGATTGCTGCTGCCCGTGGTTTGGGTGAGCAAGAATGAGGTAACAAGTTCCCTTTATAATTCCCAGTCTGTAGTCTGTACCAGTACTGTGTTCAGTAACTACTGGAGCCAGTTATTGCACCATAATTCAGTTAGATTAGGACAAGCTTCTAGCGTCATTCTGTCCATCATGCTACTATTTTCACTCTGAATTACATTTTCTTTAGGACTCCATTCACGTTCTAAACTTTTTTATCCATAGACTCTTAACATGTATCTGGGAAAAAACAGATGAAACTATGATATTGTGCTTGTTTCATCCTTGTCTCACAGACTTTAATGGTCAAGTCTGATCATGAGGACTGATGAGAATAGGACATGTTCAAAGTCTTCTGGACCACAAACACGGACCCATTTATATGGCTGAATGAAACATTATGGGTTAGTGTGCGGCCGGAAAAAGCAACAAACAGCACTAGGACGTCCCACATATATAGAGTCATTAAAACAGAGTGATCTATTTCAAGTGTCTATTTCTGTTATTGTTGATGATTATGGCTTACAGCCAATAAAAACCCAAAAGTCATTATCTCAGAAAATTAGAATATTATTTAAGACCAACTGAAGAAATTATTATAAACTCAGAAATGTTGGCCTACTGAAAAGTCTGTACAGTAAATGCACTAAATACTTGGTCAGGGCTCCTTTTGCATTAATTACTGCTTCAATGCAGCGTGCTACAGAGGCGATCACCCTGTGGCACTGCTGAGGTGTTATGGAGGCCCAGGTTGCTTTGCTAGCAGCCTTCAGCTCATCTCATTGTTGGGTCTGGTACCTCTCATCTTCCTCTTGACAATACCCCATAGATTGTTGTAGTGCTAACATATTAGTGGCCATCAGGAATCCATATTGGAAGTCTGTATTTAAGAAACCCTTTAAGATATTAGCCTGCAACAGTTATAGTTTATATTAGCTTGTTTTTCAGGTTTCTGTTCTCCAGACACCTTCAGTTATAGTTGTAGTGAGAAAAATATATGTTTATAGTATCACTCAGTACCACATAGTTTTCTTATCAATATTTACTGAGAATGTGCGTGTGTTTATAGTATTGTAAAACATCTGAAACCAGGAGCTTTTTGGCATGTCTCATCCGATGATGCATTTGTCCAGTGTAGATTGGCATCTGAAGAGCTGGCCACTCAGAAGAGGGATACTATATTGGACAAATGGGGAACCTATTAGAGTTTGTGTAACATTTGGTTACGCAAGCAATTTGTTTTCAAGTGGGATATAGACTGGTGAAGATTTCAGTGAAGCAGAAGCCTGTTTACCTGTGGAGGGGACGCCCGTTGACACCACAGTGTGGATCCCAGGAGTTTCTCTGTCTTCGCTGTTTTGCTTCTCACAGCTGATATTTCGGGCAGATAATGCGTGTAGCTCCTGGTGAAGATTCTTCTTTTTTAGTGTGTAATGTAAGTACTTTACCTTTGTGATCTTTATTATGCAAAAGTGTACGCAATATCACACTATTTCCTATTTTCTGTAATCATTCTAATAAAATTAGTCGCCTTCTTTAAAGGGAACCTGTCATCAGAAATTTTGCTTTAAACCTAAATGTTTCCCCCTCTGAAGCTCCTGGGCTGCATTCTAGCAAGGTTCCTGTTGTTTTTTTGCTCCCTTTTAGACCAAATATAATGCTTTATAAAGTTGTACCTTTTGGGATGCAAATCTTCTAAATTACCATGGGGGCGGGCTCTCTGGTGTCTGTTACTGTCCCTCCTGCTGATTTACGCCGTCCCCCAATGCTCCATTTCATACTTCAGCTCGCCGCCCAGTGCGCCCGAGGTCCTGCGCATGCGCAGTGCCACTGTAGCGGGACTGTGCACTGCGTGCACAGTGTGACCGCTGGTGACGTTTGCGCAGGCACGAGATTATGGGCGGCTCTGTGATTGTCATCGCAAGTGCCCGCCCATAATCTAGTGCCCGCGCTTTCCCCTCTGCCTCCAGCGTTCTGCGCAAGCGCTGGCCAGATGACCGCACATCCCCTCTTTCCCATCTTTCCCTGGAGCAGGCAATAGATGGAAGGAACGGAGCAGTACACCACCGGTTACGGCCAGCGCTTGCGCAGAACGCTGGAGGCAGAGAGGAAAGTGCGGGCACTACATTATGGGCGGGCACTTGCGAGGATAATCACAGCGCCGCCCATAATCTCGTTGGGGGACGGCGTAAATCGGCAGGATCGACAGTAACGGACACCAGAGAGCCCGCCCCCATGGACGATTTAGAAGATTTGCATCCCAAAAGGTACAACTTTATAAAGTATTATATTTGGTCTAAAAGGGGGCAAAAAAATAACAGGAACCTTGCTAGAATGCAGCCCACGAGCTGCAGAAGGGGAAACTTTTAGGTTTAAAGCAAAATTTCTGATGGCAGGTTCCCTTTAAAGCTGTATACGATCCCTTTAAATACTTGGCAAAACAATTGTCTATGGGGTTTAGGTCAGGCGAGTTTGCTGGCCATTCAAGCACAGTGGTTATTAAACCAGGTATTGGTACTTTTGGCAGTGTGGACAGGTGCCAAGTCCTGCTGGAAAATCAAATTTCCATCTCCAAAAAGCTTGTCAGCAGAGAGAGACATGAAGTGCTCTAGAATTTTCTGGTAGATGGCTGCACTGACTTTGTTCTTGAAAAAACACAGTGGACCTACACCAGCAGATGACATGGCTCCCCAAACCATCACTGATTGTGGAAACTTCACACTAGACCTCTAGCAGCTTGGATTGTGGCCTCTTCACTCTTCCTCTAGACTCTGGGACTTTGATTTCCAAATGCAATGCACAATTTACTTTCATCTGAAAACAACACCTTGGACCACTGAGGAACAGTCCAGTTCTTTTTCTCCTTGGCCCAGGTAAGACGCTTCTGGCGTTGTCTATTGGTCATGAGTGGCTTGGCGCAAGGAATGCAACACATGTAGCCCATGTCCTGGATATGTCTGTGTGTGGTGGCTCTTGAAGCACTGACTCCAGCAGCAGTCCACTCCTTGTGAATCTCCCCCAAATTTTTGAATGGCCTTTTCTTAACAATTGCTTGTGCAACTTTCTCTACCACACTTTTTACTTCCACTCAACTTTCGATTAATATGCTTGGACACAGCCCTCTGTGAACAGCCAGCTTTTTTAGCAATGACCTTTTGTGGCTTACCCTCCTTGTGGAGTGTGTCAATGACTGCCTTCTGGACATCTGTCAAGACAGCAGTCTTCCCCATAATTGTGTAGCCTACTGAACCAGACTAAGGGACTATTTTAAACACTTAGGAAGCCTTTGCAGGTGTAATTATTCTACTTTTCTGAGATAACGACATTTGAGCTTTTATTGGTTGTAAGCCATAATCATCAACATTAACAAAAATAAACACTTGAAATAGATCACTCTGTTTGTAATAAGTCATAATATGTGCATTTTCCCTTTTTGTATTGAATTACTGAAATAAATTAACTTTTGATGATATTCAAATTTATTGAAATGGACACTTATGTCCCAAATGAGGTCATGGATGGCACCCAAAATAGGTGGGGGCAGGATTACAGATCCACACAGTGCCCCTCTGGTCTTCCTTTCATGACAACTGCTCACATCTTCTTCCTGATGCATTTCGCTATATCACTCATCAGGGTATGTGGGAATGGGTGAGCTGGCATCAGCAAACAAAAATATGTGGCATGAGCATGCACTTGATGATCTGAGGTTTAAGTCCTTCAGCTGGGGCAGAGCACATGACAGCACTTGGTCACATTGCACAAAGGTCCTATAATGAAAATCGCACATTATAGCAATCGCAGCAAAACCTGCACAGCGATGCCAGCCAAGCGCAAGTAAAAATTCCCAATACAGTGCAGGTTGCATGCCGAAAGGCTGAAAAAATGGCCCGCAGACAAGTGACAAGTCACATGACTTGCAGGACCTGCCGTCCGTAGGACAATACACGCCCACATCACATGACTCGCATGTCAAGCAACTCATTGTCAGATAACTTGTTAAAAATATCAAATAGGTGGCGGAGCTATGTGTAATTCCGCAAATAAGGGTACGCTCACACGAGCATTGAAATCGGATGAGTGCAATGCAAGAACATCTCGCATTGCACTCAGACCAATGTTAGTCAATGAGGGAGAGCAATTGGTCAGCTTTTCTCGTATACAGATTCTGGATGCGAGAAAAGCGGCAGCATGCAGCGATTTTCTGCTAGAGCCGTATCCCTCGCACCCATTCAAGTGAATGGGTGTGAGAGAAACCGGACTGCACTCGGATGTTGTCCCAGTGCAGTACGATATACGCACAGGCTGACAATGGAGGAGATGGGGGGGGGGATTAACCTCTCCCTCTCGTCCGCTCCTTCACAGCTGTGACCCGATTGCAAGATCGGGTCACAGTCGCATGACACTCGGCTCAGGCTCACAGCAGAGCCTGAGTCGGGGGTCATTAGCATATTGCATCCAATGCTCTCGCATCGGATGCCATACGCTAATGTGAGTCCAGCCTAAGGGACAGGACCGGTATAAGGACTGCCAGCACTAAGTAGGAGCGAACACATTTGGCAGTCCACTACCTTAGGTGCCATTCATGACCTCATTTGGTACATATATGGACACACAGGCGGGGGGGGGGGGGGGGCACAGACAGTGGGGGAAGAGGGGGACACAGACAGCGGGGCGGGAGGGGGACACAGACAGCGGGGCGGGAGGGGGACACAGACAGCGGGGCGGGAGGGGGACACAGACAGCGGGGCGGGGGGGGGACACAGACAGCGGGGCGGGAGGGGGACACAGACAGCGGGGCGGGAGGGGGACACAGACAGCGGGGCGGGAGGGGGACACAGACAGCGGGGCGGGAGGGGGACACAGACAGGGGGCGGGAGGGGGACACAGACAGGGGGCGGGAGGGGGACACAGACAGGGGGCGGGAGGGGGACACAGACAGGGGGCGGGAGGGGGACACAGACAGGGGGCGGGAGGGGGACACAGACAGGGGGGCGGGAGGGGGACACAGACAGGGGGGCGGGAGGGGGACACAGACAGCGGGGGAGGACACAGACAGCGGGGGAGGACACAGACAGCGGGGGAGGACACAGACAGCGGGGGAGGACACAGACAGCGGGGGAGGACACAGACAGCGGGGGAGGACACAGACAGCGGGGGAGGACACAGACAGCGCGGGGGGGGACACAGACAGCGCGGGGGGGGACACAGACAGCGCGGGGGGGGACACAGACAGCGCGGGGGGGGACACAGACAGCGCGGGGGGGGACACAGACAGCGCGGGGGGGGACACAGACAGCGCGGGGGGGGGACACAGACAGCGCGGGGGGGACACAGACAGCGCGGGGGGTGACACAGAGCTGCAATTTTTCAAAACTGTTACCGTAAATTCAGAAAATCACAAGAAAAAGCAGCAATAAATTAAAAACAATTAATTTACAGTGCAGCAAAGAGCATAACACAATTGTATTGCGTCAACATGGCCATTTTCGCTGCAATACAATAAGGTGTATGATTTCACGATGATCATGGTAACAAAAAATAAAAAAAGCATTCTGTATATAGTACCGTATGTTTTATCACATCATTGTGAACATTTAGCATACAGTAGAATACTTCAGACACGTTAGACAGAAAATATGGGAAGAGATATACAATACACTAGGCAGGGCCAGCCTTAGCCTGATTGGTGCCCTGTGCAAAACTGCCCTTTGCTGCCCCCACCCTACTATTTTTTACCCAGTTTCTCAAGACAAAAATGAGGACAGGAGGCCATTTTTTTGGTATCCCAAGAATATTGATTTCCTCAAATGTATTGTAAAATAAACGCCTCCAAATTTGTGCTTGAGAATCTGCACCTCAAATCCACATTAATTCCACCACATCTGACCTCGTTCTTTTAGGCCTAAGCCACACGGCGAGAAAATCGGTGCGAGTGGAGTGCGATAAAACATCGCATTCCCCTCGGACCAATTCTAGCCTGTGTGTCAGCGCACATGAGCGATTATTTTCTCAGCCCTAATCGGACCGAGAATACAATCGCAGCATGCTGCGATTGTAAGGAGAGACTCTTTCTCTCGCACCCATTCAAGTGAATGGGGCAAGAGAAAAATCGCACTGCACTCGCAGTACACCGGTGTACTGCGCGTGCAAAGCGAGAATCGTAATAGCCGGCTACGGAGGAGAGAGGGAGAGAAATCCCTTCCTCCCCTCCTCCATGCCGGCCTGCCCCTCTGCAGTGCTGGTCCGCCCCTCCGCATCGCTGGCCCGTCCCCCGCAGCTGAGGTCTGCTCGCAGGGTCGGACCTCAGACGCAGGCACGCTCGCATGACACTCTGCTCCTGCTGTGCTGCCAGCACGAGCCGAGTCTCATACGAGCATCGCAGTAGTGCCCCGTGTGGCCCCAGCCTTAGAGGTTCTCTGATCTCCATTTATGCTGGATCCATGGATATTAGATAATGCATATCTCTCCAATGGGGCACCCATGTATCTGGAGAATGAGGCACTGCTGCTTTTTGTGGATGGTGTAAATTTTTGGACACACAGATGGGAGTTTTGCCATCTCTGGGCTGAGAGCGGCACAGGTCGTGGCCCTATTTGTGGGATCAGCATCAATTATACAAATCCTGTGGATAAATGTACAGAATGAAAAGTCCAGACACTGCACGATGGAGCTGGTGATCAATGATGAATGTACTCAGGAGGACAAAGAAGGCCAAAATACAGATGTTAAAGGAGATAGTACGAAATTGGAAAAAAATCTCGTTTTCTACATAATAAAGTGTCCTGGGGATATGTGTCTGCTTCTCAGCTCCACTGACCTGAGCTGCAGTACCACATACACAATATGAGAACGGGAGGCGCTGTGTATGCAACAACTACGGTAAATATACCGCAATCCATTTATTAATTAGTCTGGGCTCACTTTAGTTGTCAATGCTCAAAATAATTTTGTAGGACAATTTAAATCCACGCTGAATTATGTAATATTCTGAAGATCCTCATACACAACTCAGCTGCTGCAGAACCTCATAATAGAAACCACAGCTACTGAAGAATCTCATAATACACACTTACTCTGCTGCAGCACTTAATAATATACACTGCAGCTGCTACAGAACCTCATGATACACACCTCAGCTGCTGCAGAACCTCATCATTAACACCTCAGCTGCAGCAGAAGCTTATAATATGCATCTCAACTGCTTTGAACCATATAATGCACATCTCAGCTGCTGCAAAATATTATACTACACACCCCAGCTGCTGCAGGACTTCATAATACACATCTCAGCTGCTGCAGAAGCTTATATTATACACTTCAGCTGCTGCAAAACATAATACCCACCTCAGCTGCTGAAGAATCTTGTAAATATGCATCTCAGCTTCTTTAGAACCTTATAATACACATCTCATCTGCTGCAGAATCCTGTAATATCCAACTCAGCTGCTGAAAAACCTTATAATACACCCCTCAGCTGCTGCAGAACCTAATATTATGCATCTCAGCTGCTTTAAACCTTATAATACACACTTCCGCTGCTGCAAAACCTCATTTTACACCCCTCAGGGTCTGCAGAACCTTATAATGCCCACCTCAGCTGCTGTAGAACCTCTATACACATCGGCTGCTGCAAAAGCTTGTAATATAAAACTCAGCTGCAGAAGAGCCATATATAATGTATCTCAGCTGCTACAGAACCTTATATTACACATCTCAGCTGCTGCTGAACCTCACAATACACACCTCAGCTGCTGAAGAACCTTATAATATGCATCTCAGCTGCTTTAGTTCCTTAAAATACACATCTCAGCTGCTGCAGAACCTAATACACACCTTAGCTGCTGAAGAGCCTTCTAAATATGCATCTCAGCTGCTTTAAAACCTTATAATACACATCTCAGCTTCAGCAAACCCTTTTAATACACACCTCAGCTGCTGCAGAAGCTCCTCATACACAATTCAGTTGGTGCAGAACCTTATAATTCACACTTCGGTTGCTGCAGAATCTTATCACACACCTCAGCTGTTGTACAACCCCAATATATATATATATATATATATATATATATATATATATATATATATATATATATATATATATATAGCTGCTGCAGAACCTTGTAATACACAACTCAGCTGCAGAAGAGCCTTATATAATGTATCTCAGCTGCTGCAGAACCTTGTAATACACATCTCAGCTGCTGCAGAACCTCATAATACACATCTCAGCTGCTGCAGAACCTCATCATACACATCTCAGCTGCTGCAGAACCTCATCATACATACCTAAGTTGCTGCAAAATTTTATAATACATCTCAGCTGCTGATGAACCTTATAATACACACCTCATGTTCTGAAGAATTTTAATAGACCCCAGCTGCTGCAGAAGCTTATATTATACACCTTAGCTGCTGCAGAACCAAATATTATGCATATCAGCTGCTGCAGAACCTCATAATACACATCTCAGCTGCTGCAGAAGCTTATATTATACACCTTAGCTGCTGCAGAACCTAATATTATGCATATCAGCTGCTGCAGAACCTCATAATACACATCTCAGCTGCTGCAGAAGCTTATATTATGCACCTTAGCTGCTGCAGAACCTAATATTATGCATATCAGCTGCTGCAGAACCTCATAATACACATCTCAGCTGCTGCAGAAGCTTATATTATACACCTCAGCTGCTGCAAAACATAATACCCACCTCAGCTGCTGAAGAATCTTGTAAATATGCATCTCAGCTTCTTTCGAACCCTATAATACACATCTCATCTGCTGCTGAACCTCATAATACACATCTCAGGTGAGAAGAGCCTTAGATAAAGCATCTCAGCTGCTGCAGAACCTCATAATACATATCAGCTGCTGCAGAACCTTATACAAACGTCAGCTGCGGCAGAAATTTATAATATACATGTCAACTGCTTTAGAACCTTATAATACACATCTCGACTGCTGCAGAACCTCATAGTAAACATCTCAGGTGCAGCAGAACCTTTTAATACACACCACAGCTGCTGCAGAACCTCATCATACACACCACAGCTGCTGCAGAACCTCATTATACACACCTCAACTGCTGCGGAACCTCATTATACACAGCTGTTGAAGAACCTTATTATACACACCTCAGCTGCTTAAGAATCTCATTATAAACACCTCAGCTGCTACAGAACCTTATAATACCAAAGTCAGCTGCTGAAGACCTTTATAATGCAAACCTCAGCTGCTGAAGAGCCTTACAATACACATCTCAACTGCTGCAGAACCTAGTACACACCTCAGCTGCTGCAGAACCTTATAAATATGCATCTCAGCTGCTTTAGAGCTTTATAATACACATCTCAGCTGCTGCTGAACCTCATAATACACATCTCAGCTGCAGCAGAACCTCATCATACACACCTAAGTTGCTGCAAAACTTTATAATACATCTCAGCTGCTGCAGAACGTTATAATACACACCTCAGGTTCTGAAAATTTTTAATAGACCTCAGCTGCTACAGAAGCTTATATTATACACCTCAGCTGCTGCAGAACCTAATATTATGCATCTCAGCTGCTTTAGAACCTTATAATACACACTTCCGCTGCTGCAAAACCTCATTTTACACCCCTGAGGGTCTGCAGAACCTTTTAATGCCCACCTCAGCTGCTGTAGAACCTCAATACACATCAGCTGCTGTAAAAGCTTGTAATATAAAACTCAGCTGCAGAAGAGCCATATATAATGTATCTCAGCTGCTACAGAACCTTATATTACACATCTCAGCTGCAGCAGAACCTCATCATACACAACTCAGTTGCTGCAGAACCTAAGTTCAGCTGTTGATGAACTTTATAATGCACACCTCCGCTTCTGCAGACTTTCATAATACACCTCAGCTGCTGCAGAATCTGATAATACACACCTCAGCTGCTGCTCATATTACACATCTCAGCTGCTGCTCATATTACACATCTCAGCTGCAGCATAACCCTTTAATACACACCTTAGCTGCGCAATAACCTTATAATATGCATCTCAGCTGCTTTAGCTCCTTAAAATATACTTCTCAGCTGCTGCAGAATCTTATCACACACCCCAGCTGCTGCAGAACCTAATACACACCTTAGCTACTGAAGAGCCTTCTTAAATATGCATCTCTGCTGCTTTAGAACCTTATAATACACACCTCAGCTTCAGCAGAACCTTTTAATACACACCTCAGCTGCTGCAGAAGCTCCTCATACACAATTCAGTTGCTGCAGAACCTTACAATTCACACTTCGGTTGCTGCAGAATTTTATCACACACCTCAGCTGTTGTACAACCCCAATATATATATAGCTGCTGCAGAACCTTGTAATACACAACTCAGCTGCAGAAGAGCCTTATATAATGTATCTCAGCTGCTGCAGAACCTCATAATACACATCTCAGCTGCTGCAAAAGCTTATATTATACACCTCAGCTGCTGCAAAACCTAATACCCACCTCAGCTGCTGAAGAATCTTGTAAATATGCATCTCAGCTTCTTTAGAACCTTATAATACACATCTCATCTGCTGCTGAACCTCATAATACACATCTCAGGTGCAGAAGAGCCTTAGATAATGCATCTCAGCTGCTGCAGAAACTCATTATACAAACGTCAGCTGTGGCAGAAATTTATAATATACATCTCAACTGCTTTAGAACCTTATAATACACATCTCGACTGCTGCTGAACCTCATAGTACACATCTCAGGTGCAGCAGATCCTTTTAATACACACCTTAGCTGCTGCAAAACATCATCATACATACCACAGCTGCTGTAGAACTTCATCATACACACAGGTGCTGCAGAACCTCATTATACACACCAACTGCTGTAGAACCTCAATACACAGCTGTTGAAGAACCTTATTATACACACCTCAGCTGCTTAAGAATCTCATTATATACACCTCAGCTGCTACAGAACCTTATAATACCAAAGTCAGCTGCTGAAGACCTTTATAATGCAAACCTCAGCTGCTGAAGAGCCTTACAATACACATCTCAACTGCTGCAGAACCTAGTACACACCTCAGCTGCTGCAGAACCTTATAAATATGTATCTCAGCTGCTTTAGAGCTTTATAATACACATCTCAGCTGCTGCTGAACCTCATAGTACACATCTCAGCTGCTGCAGAACCTCATCATACACACCTAAGTTGCTGTAAAACCTTATAATACATCTCAGCTGCTACAGAACTTTATAATATACATATCAACTGCTTTAGAACCTTATAATACACATCTCAATTGCTACTGAACCTCAGTACACATCTCAGGTGCAGCAGAACCTAATATTATTCATCTCAGCTGCTTTAGAACCTTATAATACACACTTCCGCTGCTGCAAAACCTCATTTTACACCCCTCAGGGTGTGCAGAACCTTATAATGCCCACCTCAGCTGCTGTAGAACCTCAATACACATCAGCTGCTGTAAAAGCTTGTAATATAAAACTCAGCTGCAGAAGAGCCATATATAATGTATCTCAGCTGCTACAGAACCTTATATTACACATCTCAGCTGCAGCAGAACCTCATCATACACAACTCAGTTGCTGCAGAACCTAAGTTCAGCTGTTGATGAACTTTATAATGCACACCTCCGCTTCTGCAGACTTTCATAATACACCTTAGCTGCTACAGAATCTGATAATACACATCTCAGCTGCTGCAGAATCTGATAATACACATCTCAGCTGCTGCTCATATTACACATCTCAGCTTCTGCTCATATTACACATCTCAGCTGCAGCATAACCCTTTAATACACACCTTAGCGGCTGAAGAGCCTTCTTAAATATGCATCTCAGCTGCTTTAGAACCTTATAATACACACCTCAGCTTCAGCAGAACCTTTTAATACACACCTCAGCTGCTGCAGAAGCTCCTCATACACAATTCAGTTGCTGCAGAACCTTACAATTCACACTTCGGTTGCTGCAGAATTTTATCACACACCTCAGCTGTTGTAGAACCCCAATATATATATAGCTGCTGCAGAACCTTGTAATACACAACCCAGCTGCAGAAGAGCCTTATATAATGTATCTCAGCTGCTGCAGAACCTCATAATACACATCTCAGCTGCTGCAAAAGCTTATATTATACACTTCAGCTGCTGCAAAACCTAATACCCACCTCAGCTGCTGAAGAATCTTGTAAATATAAATCTCAGCTTCTTTCAAACCTTATAATGCACATCTCGACTGTTGCTGAACCTCATAGTACACATCTCAGGTGCAGCAGAACCTTTTAATACACACCTTAGCTGCTGCAGAACCTCATCATACACACCACAGCTGCTGTAGAACTTCATCATACACACAGCTGCTGCAGAACCTCATTATACACATCTCAGCTGCTGCAGATGCTTATATTATACACCTCAGCTGCTGCAAAACCTAATACCCACCTCAGCTGCTGAAGAATCTTGTAAATATGAATCTCAGCTTCTTTCGAACCTTATAATACACATCTCATCTGCTGCTGAACCTCATAATACACATCTCAGGTGCAGAAGAGCCTTAGATAATGCATCTCAGCTGCTGCAGAACCTCATAATACATCAGCTGCTGCAGAACCTCATCATACACACCTAAGTTGCTGCAAAACCTTATAACACATCTCAGCTGCTGCAGAACGTTATAATACACACCTCAGGTTCTGGAAAATTTTAATAGACCTCAGCTGCTACAGAAGCTTATAATACCCATCTCAGCTGCTGCAGAAGCTTATATTATACACCTTAGCTGCTGCAGAACCTAATATTATGCATCTCAGCTGCTTTAGAACCTTATAATACACACTTCCGCTGCTGCAAAACCTCATTTTACACCCCTGAGGGTCTGCAGAACCTTATAATGCCCACCTCAGCTGCTGTAGAACCTCAATACACATCAGCTGCTGCAAAAGCTTGTAATATAAAACTCAGCTGCAGAAGAGCCATATATAATGTATCTCAGCTGCTACAGAACCTTATATTACACATCTCAGCTGCAGCAGAACCTCATCATACACAACTCAGTTGCTGCAGAACCTAAGTTCAGCTGTTGATGAACTTTATAATGCACACCTCACCTTCTGCAGACTTTCATAATACACCTCAGCTGCTGCAGAATCTGATAATACACATCTCAGCTGCTGCTCATATTACACATCTCAGCTGCTGCTCATATTACACATCTCAGCTGCAGCATAACCCTTTAATGCACACCTTAGCTGCTCAAGAACCTTATAATATGCATCTCAGCTGCTTTAGAACCTCATAATGCACATTTCAGCTGCAGGAGAACTTTTAATACACACCTCAGTTACTGCAAAACTTTATATTTCACATCTCAGCTGCTAAAGAAACTTTTATAATATGTATTTCAGCTGCTTTAGAACTTTATTATACACATCTCAGGTGCTGACGAACCTCATAATACACAAATCAGCTGCTGCAGAATCTTGTAAATATGCATCTCAGCTTCTTTAGAACCTTATAATACACATCTCATCTGCTGCTGAACCTCATAATACACATCTCAGGTGCAGAAGAGCCTTAGATAATGCATCTCAGCTGCTGCAGAACCTCATAATACATCAGCTGCCGCAGAACCTCATCATACAAACGTCAGCTGCTACAGAACTTTATAATATACATATCAACTGCTTTAGAATCTTATAATACACATCTCAATTGCTACTGAACCTCAGTACACATCTCAGGTGCAGCAGAACCTAATATTATGTATCTCAGCTGCTTTAGAACCTTATAATACACACTTCCGCTGCTGCAAAACCTCATTTTACACCCCTCAGGGTCTGCAGAACCTTATAATGCCCACCTCAGCTGCTGTAGAACCTCAATACACATCAGCTGCTGCAAAAGCTTGTAATATAAAACTCAGCTGCAGAAGAGCCATATATAATGTATCTCAGCTGCTACAGAACCTTATATTACACATCTCATCTGCTGCTCATATTACACATCTCAGCTGCAGCATAACCCTTTAATGCACACCTCAGCTGCTGCAGAATCTGATAATACACACCTCAGCTGCTGCTCATATTAGACATCTCAGCTGCAGCATAACCGTTTAATACACACCTTAGCTGCTGAAGAGCCTTCTTAAATATGCATCTCAGCTGCTTTAGAACCTTATAATACACACCTCAGCTTCAGCAGAACCTTTTAATACACACCTCAGCTGCTGCAGAAGCTCCTCATACACAATTCAGTTGCTGAAGAACCTTATAATTCACACTTCGGTTGCTGCAGAATTTTATCACACACCTCAGCTGTTGTAGAACCCCAATATATATATAGCTGCTGCAGAACCTTGTAATACTCATCTCAGCTGCTGCAAGACCTAATACCCACCTCAGCTGCTGAAGAATCTTGTAAATATAAATCTCAGCTTCTTTCAAACCTTATAATGCACATCTCGACTGCTGCTGAACCTCATAGTACACATCTCAGGTGCAGCAGAACCTTTTAATACACACCTTAGCTGCTGCAGAACCTCATCATACACACCACAGCTGCTGTAGAACTTCATCATACACACAGCTGCTGCAGAACCTCATTATACACACCTCAACTGCTGCGGAACCTCATTTTACACAGCTGTTGAAGAACCTTATTATACACACCTCAGCCGCTTAAGAATCTCATTATATACACCTCAGCTGCTACAGAACCTTATAATACCAAAGTCAGCTGCTGAAGACCTTTATAATGCAAACCTCAGCTGCTGAAGAGCCTTACAATACACATCTCAACTGCTGCAGAACCTAATACACACCTCAGCTGCTGCAGAACCTTATAAATATGCATCTCAGCTGCTTTAGAGCTTTATAATACACATCTCAGCTCCTGCTGAACCTCATAATACACATCTCAGCTGCAGCAGAACCTTTTAATACACACCTGGGCTGCTGCACAACCTCATCATACACACATCAGTTGTTGCAGAATCTTATAATATGCATCTCAGCTGCTTTAGAATCTTATAACACACATCTCAGCTGCTGCTGAACCTCATAGTACACATCTCAGCTGCAACACAATCTTTTAATACACACCTCAGCTGCTGCAGAACCTCATAATACATAGATCTTTTGCTGAAGAACCGTAAAATACACACTTCAGCTGCTGCAGAATCTTATCACACCTCAGGGGCAGCGGAACCTAGTAATAAACACCTCAGCTGCTGAAGAACCTCATAATGCACATTTCAGCTGCAGGAGAACTTTTAATACACACCTCAGTTACTGCAAAATTTTATATTTCACATCTCAGCTGCTGAAGAAACTTTTATAATATGTATTTCAGCTGCTTTAGAACTTTATTATACACATCTCAGGTGCTGACGAACCTCATAATACACAAATCAGCTGCTGCAGAATCTTGTAATGTCCAACTCAGCTGCTGAAGAACCTTATAATACACACCTCAGCTTCTGAAGAATTTTAATAGACCTCAGGTGCTGCAGAATATTATACTACACACCCCAGCTGCTGCAGAACTTCATAATACACATCTCAGCTGCTGCAGAAGCTTATATTATACACTTCAGCTGCTGCAAAACCTAATACCCACCTCAGCTGCTGAAGAATCTTGTAAATATGAATCTCAGCTTCTTTAGAACCTTATAATACACATCTCATCTGCTGCTGAACCTCATAATACACATCTCAGGTGCAGAAGAGCCTTAGATAATGCATCTCAGCTGCTGCAGAACCTCATAATACATCAGCTGCTGCAGAACCTCATCATACAAACGTCAGCTGCTGCAGAATTTTATAATATACATATCAACTGCTTTAGAACCTTATAATACACATCTCAATTGCTACTGAACCTCAGTACACATCTCAGGTGCAGCAGAACCTAATATTATGCATCTCAGCTGCTTTAGAACCTTATAATACACACTTCCGCTGCTGCAAAACCTCATTTTACACCCCTCAGGGTGTGCAGAACCTTATAATGCCCACCTCAGCTGCTGTAGAACCTCAATACACATCAGCTGCTGCAAAAGCTTGTAATATAAAACTCATCTGCAAAAGAGTCATATATAATGTATCTCAGCTGCTGCAGAACCTTATATTACACATCTCAGCTGCAGCAGAACCTCATCATACACAACTCAGTTGCTGCAGAACCTAAGTTCAGCCGTTGATGAACTTTATAATACACACCTCAGCTGCTGCTCATATTACACATCTCAGCTGCTGCTCATATTACACATCTCAGCTGCAGCATAACCCTTTAATACACACCTCAGCTGCTGCAGAATCTGATAGTACACACCTCAGCTGCTGTCGAGCCTTCTTAAATATGCATCTCAGCTGCTTTAGAACCTTATAATACACACCTCAGCTTCAGCAGAACATTTTAATACACACCTCAGCTGCTGCAGAAGCTCCTCATACACAATTCAGTTGCTGCAGAACCTTATAATTCACACTTCGGTTGCTGCAGAATTTTATCACACACCTCAGCTGTTGTAGAACCCCAATATATATATAGCTGCTGCAGAACCTTGTAATACACATCTCAGCTGCAGAAGAGCCTTATATAATGTATCTCAGCTGCTGCAGAACCTCATAATACACATCTTAGCTGCTGCAGAAGCTTATATTATACACCTCAGCTGCTGAAGAATCTTGTAAATCTGAATCTCAGCTTCTTTCGAACCTTATAATACACATCTCATCTGCTGCTGAACCTCATAATACACATCTCAGGTGCAGAAGAGCCTTAGATAATGCATCTTAGCTGCTGCAGAACCTCATAATACATATCAGCTGCTGCAGAACCTCATCATACAAACGTCAGCTACTGCAGAACTTTATAATATACATATCAACTGCTTTAGAACCTTATAATGCACATCTCGACTGCTGCTGAACCTCATAGTACACATCTCAGGTGCAGCAGAACCTTTTAATACACACCTTAGCTGCTGCAGAACCTCATCATACACACCACAGCTGCTGTAGAACTTCATCATACACACAGCTGCTGCAGAACCTCATTATACACACCTCAACGGCTGCGGAACCTCATTATACACAGCTGTTGAATAACCTTATTATACACACCTCAGCTGCTTAAGAATCTCATTATATACACCTCAGCTGCTGAAAAACCTTATAATGCTCACCCCAGCTGCTGTAGAACCTCATTATACACAGCTGTTGAAGAACCTTATTATACACACCTCAGCTGCTTAAGAATCTCATTATATACACCTCAGCTGCTACAGAACCTTATAATACCAAAGTCAGCTGCTGAAGACCTTTATAATGCAAACCTCAGCTGCTGAAGAGCCTTACAATACACATCTCAACTGCTGCAGAACCTAATACACACCTCAGCTGCTGCAGAACCTTATAAATATGCATCTCAGCTGCTTTAGAGCTTTATAATACACATCTCAGCTCCTGCTGAACCTCATAATACACATCTCAGCTGCAGCAGAACCTTTTAATACACACCTGGGCTGCTGCACAACCTCATCATACACACATCAGTTCTTGCAGAATCTTATAATATGCATCTCAGCTGCTTTAGAATCGTATAAGACACATCTCAGCTGCTGCTGAACCTCATAGTACACATCTCAGCTGCAAAAGAATCTTTTAATACACACCTCAGCTGCTGCAGAACCTCATAATACATAGATCTTTTGCTGCAGAACCGTAAAATACACACTTCAGCTGCTGCAGAATCTTATCACACCTCAGGGGCAGCGGAACCTAGTAATAAACACCTCAGCTGCTGAAGAACCTCATAATGCACATTTCAGCTGCAGGAGAACTTTTAATACACACCTCAGTTACTGCAAAATTTTATATTTCACATCTCAGCTGCTGAAGAAACTTTTATAATATGTATTTCAGCTGCTTTAGAACTTTATTATACACATCTCAGGTGCTGACGAACCTCATAATACACAAATCAGCTGCTGCAGAATCTTGTAATGTCCAACTCAGCTGCTGAAGAACCTTATAATACACACCTCAGCTTCTGAAGAATTTTAATAGACCTCAGGTGCTGCAGAATATTATACTACACACCCCAGCTGCTGCAGAACTTCATAATACACATCTCAGCTGCTGCAGAAGCTTATATTATACACCTCAGCTGCTGCAAAACCTAATACCCACCTCAGCTGCTGAAGAATCTTGTAAATATGCATCTCAGCTTCTTTAGAACCTTATAATACACATCTCATCTGCTGCTGAACCTCATAATACACATCTCAGGTGCAGAAGAGCCTTAGATAATGCATCTCAGCTGCTGCAGAACCTCATAATACATATCAGCTGCTGCAGAACCTCATCATACAAACGTCAGCTGCTGCAGAACTTTATAATATACATATCAACTGCTTTAGAACCTTATAATACACATCTCAATTGCTACTGAACCTCAGAACACATCTCAGGTGCAGCAGAACCTAATATTATGTATCTCAGCTGCTTTAGAACCTTATACTTATAATACACACTTCCGCTGCTGCAAAACCTCATTTTACACCCCTCAGGGTCTGCAGAACCTTTTAATGCCCACCTCAGCTGCTGTAGAACCTCAATACACATCAGCTGCTGCAAAAGCTTGTAATATAAAACTCATCTGCAGAAGAGCCATATATAATGTATCTCAGCTGCTACAGAACCTTATATTAGACATCTCAGCTGCAGCAGAACCTCATCATACACAACTCAGTTGCTGCAGAACCTAAGTTCAGCTGTTGATGAACTTTATAATACACACCTCAGCTTCTGCAGACTTTCATAATACACCTCAGCTGCTGCAGAATCTGATAATACACATCTCAGCTGCTGCTCATATTACACATCTCAGCTGCTGCTCATATTACACATCTCAGCTGCAGCATAACCCTTTAATACACACCTTAGCTGCGCAATAACCTTATAATATGCATCTCAGCTGCTTTAGCTCCTTAAAATATACTTCTCAGCTGCTGCAGAATCTTATCACACACCCCAGCTGCTGCAGAACCTAATACACACCTTAGCTACTGAAGAGCCTTCTTAAATATGCATCTCAGCTGCTTTAGAACCTTATAATAATACACAACTCAGCTTCAGCAGAACCTTTTAATACACACCTCAGCTGCTGCAGAAGCTCCTCATACACAATTCAGTTGCTGCAGAACCTTACAATTCACACTTCGGTTGCTGCAGAATTTTATCACACACCTCAGCTGTTGTACAACCCCAATATATATATAGCTGCTGCAGAACCTTGTAATACACAACCCAGCTGCAGAAGAGCCTTTTATAATGTATCGCAGCTCCTGCAGAACCTCATAATACACATCTCAGCTGCTGCAGAAGCTTATATTATACACCTCAGCTGCTGCAAAACCTAATACCCACCTCAGCTGCTGAAGAATCTTGTAAATATGAATCTCAGTTTCTATCGAACCTTATAATACACATCTCATCTGCTGCTGAACCTCATAATACACATCTCAGGTGCAGAAGAGCCTTAGATAATGCATCTCAGCTGCTGCAGAACCTCATAATACACACCACAGCTGCTGTAGAACTTCATCATACACACAGCTGCTGCAGAACCTCATTATACACACCTCAACGGCTGTGGAACCTCAATATACAAAGCTGTTGAAGAACCCTATTATACACACCTCAGCTGCTTAAGAATCTCATTATAAACACCTCAGCTGCTACAGAACCTTATAATACCAAAGTCAGCTGCTGAAGACCTTTATAATGCAAACCTCAGCTGCTGAAGAGCCTTACAATACACATATCAACTGCTGCAGAACCTAATACACACCTCAGCTGCTGCAGAACCTTATAAATATGTATCTCAGCTGCTTTAGAGCTTTATAATACACATCTCAGCTTCTGCTGAACCTCATAATACACATCTCAGCTGCAGCAGAACCTTTTAATACACACCTGGGCTGCTGCACAACCTCATCATACACACATCAGTTCTTGCAGAACCTTATAATATGCATCTCAGCTGCTTTAGAATCTTATCAGACACATCTCATCTGCTGCTGAACCTCATAGTACACATCTCAGCTGCAATATAATCTTTTAATACACACCTCAGCTGCTGCAGAACCTCATAATACATACCTCTTTTGCTGCAGAACCGTAAACTAAAGCTTCTGAAGAATTTTAATAGACCTCAGCTGCTGCAGAATCTTATAATACACATCTCAGCTGCTTCAGAACCTCATAATACATATAAGCTGCTGCAGAACCTTATCATACAAACGTCAGCTGCTGCAGAATCTTATAATACACACCTCAGCTGCGGCAGAACCTCATAAAACACATCTCAGCTACTGCAGAAGCTTGTATTATACACATCAGCTGATGCAAAACCTAATACCCACCTCAGCTGCTGAAGAATCTTGTAAATATGAGTCTCAGCTGCTTTAGAATCTTATAATACACATCTCATCTGCTGCAGAACCTCATCATACACACCACAGCTCCTGTAGAACTTCATCATACACACAGCTGCTGTAGAACCTTATTATACACACCTCAACTGCTGCAGAACCTCATTTTATACAGCTGTTGAAGAACCTTATTATACACACCTCACCTGCTGCATAATCTCATTTTATACATATCTCAGCTGCTGTACAATCTCATTATACACATGTGAGTTGCTGCATTATCTCCTAATTCACCTCCGCTGCTGCTGCTAATGATGCAGTACAGAATGGCTTTCATACCTCTACGATACTGAATCATACCTATACTAAATATACATATGCTAAATCATTGCTTGTGATGTGCAGACAGCAGTGATGCCATGTAACGTATGAGTAGAGATGAGTGGACCTGAACTTTAAAGTTCGGTGTTCATATCCAACACTGACTTTACTAGAAAAATAATCAGTGTTTTCTCTAGTCATCCTCCACGACAGCACCACAGGAAACACAAAGAGGTTAAAAAACTCCTCCCCACCTCCCCTTTCCAGTGTTGTTTCTTGTCCCTACTGGGGCACGAAGAGGACCTGTGGTGCTCTGTGGCCAATGACTAGAGTACTGTGGGAAAGTAAAACAATTTATCTTACCACCGGGCAGCTGAGGTCGGAGCTTTCCGCTTCCCTCCTCCATCGCTGCTCCCATCTCCCCTGGATTCGGGACCTGCCTGCTCTCCCTGCGTCTCACATGAGGTAAAGCGGAGCATGTTCGACATGTCAGGGGCCTCCTTGAGCTCCCCGATACCTCCTCCTTGCTAACGTGCGGTGGCAATGGCACGCAGTAAGTGACGTCACCGGCGCACGCGGAGATGACGTACTTCCGGGAATATTCATTCCACCCTAGAACGCAAGCGCTGTTTCAGCCCCGCTACAGCACCAATGGGTTTGCCTTCTCATGGAGAGACCTACCTGGACCGTCTGAGGATGAAGAGTCGCCCATATGGGATTATGGTGCTGGGGCCTCGCACTCACATGTAAGTGCCTGGCTTGAAAACAACCTAAAGTAGGACTGCATAATGGGCAATCTTTTCCGCTCTGTGCTGTAAAACCCAGCGCTACCCCTGATCCAGTAAGTATACTGTGATGGTGGGATGGAGAAAACGTCTAGCCTCAAGTGTATCATGTGCGCTAAGAAACTCCCGTCTTCCAGTAGTAAAAAGCTGTGTCACCCCTACACTGATCAGGTGGTCAGGGAAGAACATCCTTCCCTTATCAGCGGATCAAAAATCTTGTGCGCTAGGTACATTTCTCTTTAGCCTTCTCTCAAACACTACCCTTAGCGGGCCCGGCCCCGAAGAATGGAAGCCAAACCCCATTAAAGTGTCGGTCTCTGTCTCGAAAGAGGACCCATACTTCTCTCCCAGACCCTTAGGTGAGGATTATGACTTTGTGTCCGAAACAGAAGGAGGGCCTGAAAATGAAAGATACTTCTTCTCAGGAGCTGCGGGGAGCTGTGCGAGATACCATGGGGGTTAATGTAGAAAAGACTACGAAGCCAGTGCAGGACATAATGTTCGGCTGCCTGAAAGCCCAATAGTGCAAGATTCCCTGTTCATAAGAATATCCAGGACTAAATCCTTCAGAATAGGAGATTCCGGAGAGACGCCTAGGCACTCTCTTGGAGCTTAGACACTGGTTTCCCACTTGAGGACGATACAGCCGAAACTTGGGAACTTTCTAAAGGGGACGTCTAGGTCTCTAGAGTTGCCAAAAGACAGCATTTCCTTTTGAGGACTTTTCACAGCTCAGGGACCCAATGGATAGGAGGATGAAAGCCTGTTCGTGACATTGTGGGAAACCTTGTTAGTTCTAAGGAACACTAATGTAGCCTCCACAGGTATACAAGATCCCTATATATGTGGCTGGGACGACTTGAAGACCACCTCTCTTGGGACACCCACCAGAGAAGACCTATTAGCTTCCTTTCCACTGCTTCAGAAAGCTACAGGGTTCCTAGTAGACTCCTCGGCTGAATCAGTCCGTGTTGCTGCAAAATTAGCAGTACTTTCTAACTCCGCAAGAAGAGACCTATGACTCAAACTATGGAGTGGTGAATAAACTGCTAAGATTAAAATTTGTAACATCCCCTTCAAGGGAAAGTATGTTTTTGGACCAGCTCTAGACGACCTTCTAGCCAAAGCCACAAAAAAACAATTCCGGAACAAAAACCCAAGAAATTTTTTCATGCTCTCAGGGCCAATTCTCTCATTATAAAGGAAGGGGTAAGTCATAACGGTGGAGCTACCCCAAGAGAGGAGAAAGTAGAAGTATCTTTTCCTCCCAGGAAATGCAAGAGCGTACCCAGCATCAGTATAAGCGATGACTCTGGCATGGCAGGAGGACATCTATCGAGAGTCTTCCCCCAATGGTCAACAGTCTCATGGAACCAATGGGTTCTGAACACCATCAAAGACGGAATGAAGATGGCATTCACCTTCTTTCCTCTACACCGCCTGGTTATCAACCACCCTGCCTCGACGACTTCCTGATACTTGTTCCTTCAGCCCCAATGCTCGAGCAGCATGTACAGAGGAACCTCATGGTACTGAAGGAACTAGGATGGATAGTGAACCAACAAAACTGATCTAAATCCATCTACGAAGAAGATTTTCCTCGGCATCCTACTGGCTTTAGACAGAATCAAATCCAGATTTCGGATCTCCACAGCCAGTGATCAGTAACTTTGAAATTGGCCATGTTAGTCCTAGGATCCATGACATCCTGCATTCAAACAGTAGCCTGGGCTCAGTTCCATACAAGAATGCTCCAAACAGCCATCTTAGCAGCCTGGGATGATTGCCCACGTCTCTATACAGGAAGCTTCCCCTATCTAGACCAATAAAATCATCTCTCCCAAGGTGGATGTCCATGAAAAACCTCCAAGGAGGAGCTGTTGGACTCCGAATTCTCCAGTAACAATAACCACAGACGCCAGCCAGCAAGGGGGGCATGGTGGCGCACATATCCTTCCAGGGGCTCTGAACGCACGAGATCAGTCTAAGGCCCTCAAACTACAGAGAACTAAATTCGGTGGATGAAGCACTCAAGGCAGCATCTCCACTGATCCAGAGATGATGGTGGCTCACCTTTGTCATCAAGGAAGCACTCGTCATAAAAAAGCCTAAAAATGTCTACGAAAATACTGAGCTGAGCAGAGAAGCACCTTCTATTTCTCTCCACATTTCATCTGAAGGGCTCCACAATCATGCAGGCAGTCTCTCAGTCAAAGAGATGTTAACTCGGGCGAGTGGGCTCTAAATTCAAAAGTATTTCAGAACTTAGTGGAGAGATGGGGCAACCCGGAAGTAGTCCACCTTGCAAGACAGCCGAACGCAAAAGTAAACCGTTGTTTTATTTCTAAATCCAACCGATTGGTGTCTTGCCGTGAATGCCCTCTCCCATTTGTGGGAGTTCAATTTAGCCTATGCCTTCCCATCAATTCCAGTGCTGGCAAAGATGCTATTCCACCAAGAGTTCACAAGCTCAGCCTAAAAATGTCTACAAAAATACTGAGCTGAGCAGAGAAGCACCTTCTATTTCTCTCCACATTTCATCTGAAGGGCTCCACAATCATGCAGGCAGTCTCTCAGTCAAAGAGATGTTAACTCGGGCGAGTGGGCTCTAAATTCAAAAGTATTTCAGAACTTAGTGGAGAGATGGGGCAACCCGGAAGTAATCCACCTTGCAAGACAGCCGAACGCAAAAGTAAACCGTTGTTTTATTTCTAAATCCAACCGATTGGTGTCTTGCCGTGAATGCCCTCTCCCATTTGTGGGAGTTCAATTTAGCCTATGCCTTCCCATCAATTCCAGTGCTGGCAAAGACGCTATTCCACCAAGAGTTCACAAGCTCAGCCTAATGGCATGGCTTCTGAAACCAAAATCCTAAAAGTCAGAGACCTGTCGGACAAGGGGATTGAGACGCTACAGAAAAGCCGAAATCTTGTTACGAACGCCATATTTGGGCAAACTATGGCAGACCTTCTCCTTCTGATGTGGATATGAATTACCAGATCCATTTTATCTTAAGGTGGCTCAGATCTTGGACTTTCTTCAGAATGGCTAGACAAAGGCCTAAACCTGGTACCTTCAAGATCCAAATCTCAGCCCGTAGCTTATACTTCGATGAAGATCTAGCAAGCTATCGGTGAGTTAGGTTTATGACTTCAGAAGTGCAACCGAAACAAATTTATCTAGTCCTTCGCCGGGACTTGAATATAGTCTTTAAGGGCCTAACACAACAACCCTTTGAGTCTATCACCTCAACAGATATTGAACCCTGTCCTGAAAAACTGTATCCTAGTAGCAATTACGTCAGCCAGACGAGTTGGTGAATTACAGACCACTACTAGACAGCCGTACCTAAAAATCCTGAACAACAGAATTATCTTCTATCAGGACCACTCATTTCTTCCAAAACTAGTATCGGATTTTCACAGATCCTAAGATATAATACTACCATCTTTCTGTCAGAATCCATGTGACGATAAAGGGGAATTTCATTCCTTAGATGTACGCAGGCTGTTTTTACACTATCTTCAGAGAACCGATTGTGTGAGGAAGAACCATAATCTCTATGTCCACATCATGGGGCGGAATATAGGTACAAATCTGACAAAAAACAAAATTGACACCTAGAGCAGTCAGCAAAGCTTACAAAAACCAAGCTCTATCTTCTCCGAAAGACTTCACAGCTCATTCTACCAGATCGGTGTCTGTCTCTTGGGCCGAGAAGGCTGACGCTTCCATCGAGCAGATATGCAGAGCCGCTATCTGGTGATCAGTCTATACCTTCACAAAACACTAAAAACTGAATTTACTGTCTAAAAAGGACTAAAGGCGGCTTTACACGGAGCGGCATCGCTAGCAATATCGCTAGCGATGGCACCCGCCCCCGTCGTGTGTGCGTCACGGGCAAATTGCTGCCCGTGGCGCACAATCTCACTTGTCCATGTCACATGTACAGCCCTCGCTAACGACGTCGCTATGGGCGGTGAACAACCTCCCCTGAAAGGGGGAGGTTCGGTCGGAGTCACAGCGGCGTCACAGAGCGGGCCACCAATAGAAGCGGAGGGACAGAAAGCAGCCGCATCTCCGTCACTCCCACCTCGGTGCTCGTTGAGGACACAGGTACGCTGTAGTTCATCGTTCCCGAGGTGTCACACATAGCGATGTGTGCTGCCATGGGAATGACGAACAACCTGCGCCCTCAACAACCAACGATTTTTTGAAAATGAATGACGTGTAAACGATGGACGATTTGGTGAGTATTTTCCATTGTTAACGGCCGCTCGTTGGTGTCGCACGCGACGACGTCACTAACGATGCCGGATGTGCGTCACAGAATCCGTGACCCCGGCGATATATCATTAGATACGTCGTTGCGTGTAACGGGGCCTTTAGCCTTTGACCGTAAGGACCTTCAGGCTGTTGTGTCCCCCCCCTAAGAAATGTTCGTTTGTAGTTCTCCTGTGGTGCTGTCATGGTGGGTGAGTAGAGAAAGTAGAATTATGCCAGCTTTACACGAGACAATATATCGTGCAATATGTTGTCGGGGTCACGGTTTTCGTGACGCACATCCGGCATACCGCACGACGTCGTCTCGTGTGACACCTCCGGGCGACGCAGTATCGCTCACAAATTTTGAGTCGTGTACTGGTCGTTTATTTTTAAAATATCGTTTATTTTTATTTGTGCAGCTTGTTCATCGTTTCCGTGGCAGCACACGTCGCTCCGTGTGACACCACGGGAATGATGAACACAGCTTACCTGCGTCCCACGGCACCCGCCGGCTATGCGGAATGAAGGAGGTGGGCGGGATGTTTACATCCCGCTCATCTCCGCCCCTCCACTTCTATTGGCCAGCTGCCGTATGACGTTGCTGTGACTCCGAACGTCCGTCCCACTTCAGGAAGTGGACTTCGTCGTCCACAGCGAGGTCGTACGGCTGGTAAGTATGTGTGACGGGGGTTACACGAGTTTGTGCGACACGGGCAGCGATTTGCCCGTGACGCACAAACGACGGGGGCGGGTACGATCGCTCGTGCAATCGCACGAGAGATCGACTCGTGTAAAGCAGGCATTAGTATTTACCGGTAATTCAGTTTATAGGAAACCCTCCATGACAGCATGGATATTCCCCCTCTACCTGTTGCAAAAATGTTATGGTTTATTACTGATTTTAAAGTTTGAACCATTCGTACCAATGTAGTTACTTGGAAAAAATACTGGAGTGGGGAGGGCTTTTTTAATCTCTTTGTGTTTCCTGTCCCAACTCCTGTGGTGCTGTCGTGGAGGGTTTCTTAGAAACCCTGAATTATCAGTAAAAACTAATTTTATTTTTATGCCATGATCGCCTGCCCTAATATCCTCCCCCCCCCCCCTTTTTCCTGACATTGATACCCTTTCTGGAATATATCTGCTCTTTTTAAGGGCTTTTACAATATATTGAATGGTTGTTTTGGGTTTTTTTTTTACCATGATCACAATAAAATCATACATTATATTATATTGTAGTGATAATGGCCATGTTTTACACAACACAATTGTGATATGTTCTTTGCAGCACTTTTTAATTGTTTTTCATTTTTTATTGCTGTTATTTTGTGACTTTATGAATTTGTGGTAACAAGTGTGCAGCTGTGTGTGTCTCCCCTGCCCTCTGTGTCTCCCCTGCCCTCTGTGTCTCCCCTGCGCTCTGTGTCTCCCCTGCGCTCTGTGTCTCCCCTGCGCTGTCTCCCCTGCGCTCTGTGCCTCCCCTGCGCTCTGTGCCTCCCCTGCCCTCTGTGCCTCCCCTGCCCTCTGTGCCTCCCACGCCCTCTGTGCCTCCCACGCCCTCTGTGCCTCCCACGCCCTCTGTGCCTCCCACGCCCTCTGTGTCTCCCACGCCCTCTGTGTCTCTCACGCCCTCTGTGTCTCTCACGCCCTCTGTGTCTCTCACGCCCTCTGTGTCTCCCACGCCCTCTGTGTCCCCCACGCCCTCTGTGTCCCCCACGCCCTCTGTGTCCCCCACGCCCTCTGTGTCCCCCACGCCCTCTGTGTCTCCCACGCCCTCTGTGTCTCCCACGCCCTCTGTGTCTCCCACGCCCGCTGTGTCTCCCACGCCCGCTGTGTCTCCCCTGCCCGCTGTCTCCCCCACCCGCTGTGTCTCCTTTGCACTCTGTATCTCCCCTGCTCTGTCCCTCTGTGTCCCCACTGTTCTGTCTTTCCATCCTTTGTCCCTCCCTGTTCAGGGAGGGCTGTGGAGTCGGAGTCATGGAGTTGGAGTCGGTGTTCATTTTGGTGGAGTCGGTATAAAATGGACCGACTCCGACTCCTAAAATATATAATAAATTGGGTACAGTAGTTCAATATATATATATATATATATATATATATATATATATATATATATATATACATTTTGAAATAAATGTTGTAGACCAGCTCACCTGTCAGAGCTCAAGCCCCGGCGTCCTTGTTCTCCTTATTGCACGGACCTGAAGTGGAAGACTTCCAAGATATGTAGAACAAGATGAAGAAGGATCCAGCAAGGCAGAATGACTCCAAGGGCAACAAAAGTTGTTGTTTTTTTTTTCTCTGACTTTATTATCTAAGAATAAAAAATTCCAGAGCTTTTGACAAGTTGTTAAGTGCAAGGTATATGCAGTATGGACTACGCGTTTCGTAATCTATATTACTTAGTGTATTACATATTTACAATTTATTACAGATTTTTGTGTTCTAAAGTTGTATTCCAATAAATATATTTTATGTTCTAAATATCTTGATTATTGTATCATAAAAATCATTAAATATCTGATGTTCACCTTGTACTACAATACATTTTTCACTTAAATATAAGCAATATATGTGGGAGTCAGAGTCGTGGAGTTGGAGTCGGTGCAAGAGAAATTGAGGAGTCGGAGTTGCAGGTTTGTCTTACCAACTCCACAGCCCTGCTCACAAGCTCGCATGCTGCATAGAAATCAGAGACATATAAGGCTGTTTTGATGAATAAACCTGTGGGCAACCATTTGTGAATGAGCCAGTGAGTATTGATTGGGGAAATTCATTGTTTCACGCTCGATATTTGTAGCTAACATATGTAATATAATTATAGAATTTCCTACTTACAGTAAGGCAATCTGATGACCACCTATTTAATATAAATTAAAATAGAGAATTTGTTAAGAAAATGAACTCTGCATTGGAAGCAGTCTGCCCCCCTTCAACAGTGGAGGAGTTTATTAATATTTTTAGTACCGATATTTTTTTTTTTTTTTTAAATCCACGTTGAAAGTCAGAGTTTTGTGGCTGTTCCTGTCATGTCCACTTTCTCTCTGGAGTCGCTGTGTGGTGAACCAATGACACTGGGTTCACCAACCTTTCTGAAGCCTGGTGGTGGTGCCCAGTTCCTGCCCGGCTTTCTCATGAGTGATATACCAACCCCTGTAACTTCACAGCTGCGTCCATCAGTCGGCATTATGGATCTGCGATCGCCATTGATAGCAGGGAGCTCTCCTCCTCAGCCTGTGCTTCCAGCTCATAGAGATAAGAGTGGCACACCCACTGTTGCAAGCATTTATGATGATCTTCTAAGCCCAAGTCTTGGATCCACACCTTTAAGTTCAAGAAAACTGACAAACCTTTCCACAGTGCAGGCATCTCACATAGGAGTAGTCCCATCCACCCCATGTGCACCTGCAAGAGTTTTTAGTCCAGCAACCGTTATGCAAACCAGGAAAGGAGCTTTTCTCCTGCACAAGTGGATCCCTTTTACACACAAGGTGACGCTTTAACATCTGATGACCATCTGGATGATTCTTGGGTTACGGTATTCGGGTTTCCTCAAACCTCCGCCTCCTACATTTTACTAAAGTTTGCTCAGTACGGGAATATAGTAAAACATGTGATGTCCAATTCAGGGAACTGGATGCACATACAGTACCAGTCCAAACTGCAGGCGAGGAAAGCATTAAGTAAAGATGGGATGGAAAAATATTTGGAGATTGCATCACGATTAGTATGAAACCTTGTATTGATAAGAGTATAATGGATAGTGGAGAGAAGACGTCGGTGACTTCGGCCTCCACACCATCAGTAACAGTTTACGGGACTCCTACTCAACAAATTAGTACTCCAAGATCAGGAATGAGACCTCTTGCATCAGCATACAGAGTTTCAACTAGTGACTACCAGGTTTTGTCAGACAAGCAAATGCCTAAAAAGGATGAGAGCCTCGTATTTAAAGACATGGAATTTGTCTTCGGATGGTAGATGGGATCTAGAAAACGGACATTGACTTATTACCCTCACTGCCACATTTCTTGGTAAGTTCTATAACTGCTTCTGGCAGAAGAAGATACCATTGTGAAGACACCAGACTTGCCTTTTACATAACCTGTACCGATGTGCAGAGACTTCTCATTCATGGTGTACCAGAGCTATCTGTTGTGTATGAAAATATATATGTTGCTGTTTGGACTGACATAATTGATGAATGTACCATCATCTGTACACAAACATCCCTAAACCATTGGAAACCTCTACTAATGTCTTACCCAGGTTTTCTTCTCACCATCAATAATGCACTACTTGTTTCCTCAAATACAAGCTATTTCTAGCGCTTTGTTTTATGTTATTGATTGTAATGAATTTTTCCCCAAAAAATGTGTTTCATGCTTGATCACATTTTAGTTTTATTCTTTTTCTAATAAATGTATATAAAATGTTAAAAAAATATATATATTCTTAGTTCCATGCTGTACAAACTTTGTTTTTCTTTTTCATGTTTATTTTAGGATAAGGTATATGTTACATAGTTAGAAAATGAAGCGTAAAAAAAAAAAAATTCTTGACCTATTGTACTTGACTATTTGTAATGACTTAAAATTGATATGTTAATAATAAAATTATTTTAGTACTTTATTATGAGTCAAAAACTCCTTTTTTCCTAAAAATATATGCCATTATAAAGTGGCTATTTACTTGTTTGATAGCAACATAATATAATGATCCGAGAAAAATGTTTCTACTATTTATGTCTCCTGTGATGTATATACAGCAGTCGCAGTGTGCACTGTGTGGCCTTGTCTGCTAGCAGTGTCGCTGCCTGGCCAGAACAAAGAGAATTAAAGTCCCAGTGCTGGCCCAGCAGCATCACTCCTAGCATATATGGCCTCATAATGCACTCTGTGCCGCCATGTCTGTTGAGGTGATGGCCATGAAGCAGCGCGCCCTGCACAGCCACATGTCCTCCGGAGAGAAGCTGAATAGGAGACAAGCAGGGGAGGTGAGTGAGGCTTGTTGCTGGCTTTTCCATATGAAAAATATCTCTAATGTGTTTCTGTGTGTATGTATGAAGTGTATATCTATGTATGTCAGTATGTGTGACTGTGTATATATTTATCTGTTTATATGTATTTTTGTGAATTTGTCTTCAAATATATGTACGGTATGTATGCCTGTATCTGTACATATCTGTGTATGTGCTTGTCTGTGTGTGCATGAGGCCCACTGAGACTTTTACCTGGTGCCCACAAAAACCTGGAGCTGGCTTTGTCTAGAAGCATGAGCTGGGCACAATGTATGGGCTTTACAATGTATTGAGCAATACAATGGCAGATTTGCAATTTTCACTCTGCAACATCCATTGCTGCTTGTTTCTGGAAAACACCCATGGTGTCAAAATATTCACTACACCTGTGGATAATTTCACAGACAGGTGTAATTTCAAAATGGGGGCACTTGAGGGGAGATTCTGCTCTTCTGACACTTAGGTGCTCTGTATTTGGAGTCTGCAAACTATTCTAGGAAAATCTGTGCTGCAAGGGTCAAATAGTGCTTCTTCCCTCCCTTGCACGTGTCGCCGTGTGGCTAAGTAGTACTCAGCAGCCATATATGGAGTATTGCTTTGCTCAGAAGAAATTGTGTGACACATTTTGGTGGTATTGTTAACCATTTTCCCATGTGAAAATGTAAAATCTGAGACTAAAACAATGTTTTTCTGGTAAAAATATATTTCCTTTTTCTTCACTACCCAATGGTATAAAATTCTGTGACACACCTGTAGTGTCAATATGATCACTGTACCCCTGGATGAATTCATTGAGAGGTGTATTTTGTAAAATAAGGTTACTTATGGGGGATTTCTGCTGTTCTGGCACCTCAGAGGCTGTGCCAATGTGTAATTAAACCTGCAATCCATAACTGCATAATTTCACTATAATAATTTGCTCCTTCCCTTCTGAGCTTTCTGCTGAAAAGTAGATCCCGATTACAAGTATGATATTGGCACGCTTAGGAGAAATTGCACAATAAACTGTGTGGTCCCATTTTTTTCTTATTAGCCATTAGAAAAATTAAAAACTTGGGGCTAAAAACATTTTAGTAGTAGAATGTAATTAATCTTTTTCACCACTCAATGGTATAAAAGTTTTCGAGGCACATGTGATGTTTACATGCTTACTGCATTACTTGAATTAATTCAGGGGTGTAGATTGTAAAATATGTTTATTTACGTTATCGGAGGGGGTCTGCTTTTATGGCACCTCAGGGACAAAGTGACATGGCACCCTCAAACAATTCCAGCCATATCAACGCTGCAATATGTCAATCTTTCCTTTCTGAGTAGTGGTAAGTGAGCACTAAACTGCTTGAGTGCACGGTACTCAAATCAAGCGGGGCCGATGCTGGGACGGGGTCAATTCAAGTAATGAGTATAATGCAAGTTAATGTAGAACTCGAGCAATTTTCCGGCAGACCCCCCCCCCCCCAGAAGGGCTGGGGGTAGGAATATTGCTGAAATTTATGGAAATGGCACACAAATGGAATGGAAACAGCATGGAGAAGATGCCTGGATGCATCTCTGACTCCCAGGGCAGTACTGGGAATTAAATAAGGAAATGCATTTAACAAACGACAAGGGGATCCTCCTATTTTGACAACCAGCCAAGGTAAAGCAGATAGATGCTGGCTGTTATTAAGAGACTGGAAAGGTTCATGGGTATTTCGCCCTTCCCAGCCTAAATATACTAGCATGCAGATGCCACATCTAATAGATGCGCCTATTCTGGTGCTTCACCTCAGCTTTTTCTGATTGCCCTACTGCAGTGGCAGTCTGGGTTATACTGTTTGGTGTTGATGTCAGCTGTAAATTCTCAACTGGCATCAAGCCCAGGCGTTAGTAATGGAGAGGCATCTTAACAGATACTCTCATTCCTAACCCAATAAGTGTAAAGTGAAAAAAAACACACACAGGAAAAAAAAATTTGAATAATGACTCCCCCACACTATCACTTGTTCACAAAGTTATTTAAAAAAAAAACAAAAAAAAAAAACATGCTCCAACATAATCTATGATGTACTGGTCCCACGATGACCCTCAAATCGGTACTTCAACCTATAGAGCCTCTTTCAAAAAACAAGGCTCCATAGACCACTCCCTGTATTTCTAACGCGTGGTGACATCACTGAGTTCCTGATTTCACTGAGCATGAGAAATTCTGGGTCTGTCTCTGACCAGGAGTGACCTATGGAGCCTTGTATTTTGCCAAATTTTTAACACTAAGGTTCAGATACGACTTTAAAGGAGACAATTAAGTACCGTATTTTTCGGACCATAAGGCGCACCGGATTATAAGGCGTATTAGCAATGAGCGCCTGCTAAAGCGCGTAGGTTCATTTATAAGGCGCCCCGGATTATAAGGCGCAGTGCATTAAGTTCATGACAGCTGCAGACAGGCTGGGCTGCAATCTGGAGTTCAGGTGAGAGCACCAGAGATCACCCCGGCCTGTCTGCAGCTGTCATGAACTAAACCGCAATCACCGGGAAATCAATCACTCGGCGCTCGCGGTACAGTATAGGCTACACGCCGGAGCTCAGGTGAGACCTCCAGAGTGCAATGCAGGTAACTGAATGCAGGCCTGGCATTACTGGAGATTCCTCCGGTAGCCAGTTCGACGCTGCTCTTATGTACAGCATTCTAACATGCTATCTATAAGAGCGCAGGCCGCGCTGTAAAACATAAAAAACACTTTACTCACCTAAACCGGTCGCTCCGGTGCTGGTTGGCCAGATGGGCACCGCTGTTCTCCGGGACTGGCGCCTCCTCTTTCAGCCATGTTGCTCTTCTGTCTTCTGAAGCCTGTGCATGACGCATCCACGTCATACACACTCTCTGGCACTGAGGTCCTGCGCAGGCGCACTTTGATCTGCCCTGCTCAGGACAGATCAAAGTACGGTATTGTAGTGCGCCTGCGCAGGACCTCCGTGCCGGCGAGTGTGTATGACGTGGACGCGTCATGCACAAAGGCTTAAGAAGACAGAGGAGCAAGATGGCCAAAAGAGGAGGTGCCAGTCCCGGAGAACAGCGCCGCCCATCTGGTTAACCAGCACCGGAGCGACCGGTTTAGGTGAGTAAGCATGTCTCTTAACAGGAGGCATAATGCTCGCTTGTATTCATATATAAGGCGCACTTTCGATTTCTGAGAAAATTATAGGCTTTTATGTGCGCCTTATAGTCCGAAAAATACGGTAATTTTATTATATTGGTTAATATAAAATACAAATTTAAGGAAAAGTGTGTTATTGCATACACTTTTGTATCTTTAACATACAGGGGTTAAGCACTTACATCACCAAGCAGCTTTTAAACATCATCTGTCGGGAACATCAGTCGGAGAAGCATGACAAATGTAAGCCTATGGGCGTGGAATCCGTCAAATGAGCAACTGTGTCAGATGTGTAAATTCCTTTCTGGTTAAAAATATCTCTCTCTCTCTCTCTCTCCCCTCCCCGATATATAATTTTTACCACTATCTGCGACGGATCAGACACAAAACGGATTGTGACTGAGGGTAAAAGACGGAAATGTGAAAGTAGCCTAAGAGATCAGTCAAATGTGCTGATCTCCCAGCAAAAATGGGTATGAAACACCTGTAATACCCCATTATGCCAAGGAAAGTTATCACCTACTTTGTGGTAAGGGGCGGGGCAAGTTATGTATAGCTTCAACTTTATTAATTTGTGGTTTGATAACCTCTCGGCCTATCACATTACCCAAGTAGCGAGCTTCTTTAAGATCTATTGCACATTATTTTGGGTTTGCTGTCAAACGGCGTGACAAAAGCGATCTTTTCTTTTGCTGATTCTGTCAGTGGTACTTCCTAGTAACCCTTGGTCAAATCGAGAGTTGTAAAATACTGTGCTCATCTCATTCTGTCAATTAACTCATCCACCCTGGGCATTGGATAAAGGTCAAATTTTGACACTATTCAACTTTCAGAAATCGTTACAAAATTGTTATGAACCAACTGGGACCAGTGCAATAGGGCTAGCCCATTCACTCCTGGACTTTTCAATAATGCCTAGCTGTAGCATTTTTTTCACCTCCACCACAATGGTTTGCCTGCGAGACTCCATCACATGATATGGCTTCATTCGTACCTTTACGTGAGGCTCAATGACAGTCATGTCGATTACTGATGTTTGGTCGGGCAGGTCTGAGAATACATCCGCATTGCGCTGTACTAATTTACGAGTCTCCCGTCTTTGCTGTTTTGTTAGGGAGTCCCCTATCTTCATTCTGGATTCCTCATCACCGATGTCTACCTTGGCCGGTGTTAAAGGGTCCAAAGGAGATATAACGGGGGGTACATTAGTCACCATACATTCTCTATCCTTCCAGGCCTCCAGGAAGTTCACATGGTATATTTGTTCTGGTTTTCTCCTACCAGGATGATACACTTTGTAATTTAATTCCCCAATTTTTTTCCCGGATCTCATAGGACCCTTGCCATTTGGCTAAGAATTTTCTTTCAGCAGTGGGTACCAACACTAATATGCGATCTCTTTTTTTGAAGGGCCTGACAATAGCCTTTCTATTATACCTAATACTTTGAGCCATCTGAGCATCCAACAGATGGTCCTTAACAATCGGCATTACCACTCTAATCTGGCCCTGCATAACCATAATGTGGTCAATTACGCTTTTATGGGGGTAGGTGCTTGTTCCCATGCTTCTTTAACAATGTCCAACAGATCCCGGGTATACCTACCATATATTAATTCAAATGGTGAGAAACCTGTGGCACTTTTCGGATGGCGAACATTAAATACGGTAATAACATGTCCTAATCCTTCCCGTCCTTGGAAACCACCTTTTAACATAGTTTTCAGCGTTTTAGTGAACCACTGTACTAGTCTTAACAGTCTGCGGATGGTACACCGACCTGCGTAGCTGCGTAATCTGCAGATGTTTACAAAATTCCCTGGTGATCTTAGACATAAACGGGATTCCCTGATTTGGAAGGATCTCCTTAGGCAACCAAACACGACAGAACATGGCAAACAACTCTCGAGCAATAAGCTTCGTCGAGGTGTGTCGTCGGTGTACCGCCTCAGGGTAACAAGTAGAAATTTATTACCACCAATATATGTTGGTGACTCCTAGCTGATTTCACAATTGGTCCTACCAGATTCATGGCAATCCGCTCAAAAGGAACCTCTATTATAGGCAATGGAAGGAAAAGAAAGTAGTCTGGCGCTACGGAGTAATGATAGCCACTCAGGATAAATGTCCAGCTTTTTTATTCTTGCAGTATTAAAATAGAGTGCTGATTGACACAGATCATGGCCAAACTCCAATGTACAAGAATTGTTTGACAGTTGCAACGCGTTTCGACTACATATTGCAGCCTTTGTCAAGTGATACTGACTTGCTTGCGATTTTCAGGAATGCCCTGGTTACCTATTGTTTGGTTACCCCGCCCTTAACTTTGCCCTCTGCCGAGATGGTGGAGCATGCTTCTAATAAGCTTCTCCCTCGCCACCTGTTTGTCTTTAATATACAGACTGGTTAAACACTCATTGCTTGAGTATTGTGTAAAGCTCCTGCTTGCAGTTCTCTTGCTGGCACTGTCTCTTTCCAGATCGTTCCTTCCTCCTATTCTGTATCCCGCACACCTGTCAGCAACCTGATTATCGTCTGCACCTGCCGTGGAACTACAAGTCCCAGACTGTACCTGAGTTCCCACTTGTCAGTGTACTTGCTGCCTTTAGCGTTCTCCCTGTTTCCCGCTACTGGACTCCAGCTATTACCACCAGTATCGTGACAGAATACTCAAGCTCTAAGAATGGAGTCCGCTGTGAATAAGGATGCACGTATGAAGCAGATGCAAGCCACGATGTCCGATATGCGTACTGAAGTTCAAGCTTACCAAACCAAACCAGAGGCTTTTGAAGGACAGTCTAATCACCAAGCCCAGGTCTATGGACAAGCAATTCAAGATCTACGCAATACCGTGCAGGCACTAACAGATCGGCTTGTTTTCCTGGAAAATCAGTCTCCTGCTTCAGCAGTCTCCCTACCTGCAGTAATGCCTAAGTTGCCACCATTTAGATTTGGCGGAGACCGCAACAAATTCCAGGGTTTCCTCAACCAGTGCCGACTATATTTCGACACAACTGCCACTCAGTTTCCTACGGACCGATCCAAGGTATCGTGCATCATTATGTTACTTACTCATAAAGCCATTGCTTGGGCTTATCCATTAATTGATGATCCCAATCGTGGCGCCACAGCCGAGTCTGCCTAACTAGTATTACGCCAGGGCCGACGGCCTGTAACCGAATATGCGATGGACTTTAAAAGATAGGCCGTTTATACTTATTGGAATAACGCAGCAAAATTATCATTTTTCAGAAAAGGACTATCCAACTCATTAAAAGATGAGCTTGACCGTGGTGAGACCCCAGTACAATTGGATGCGTTTATTAATTATTGCATTCAGATTGACATGCGACTATCCAAAAAGTGACAGGAGAGATGGGCTGCCTGGAATTATGACATTAATCAAGCTACCTCGCCGTCTGCTGTCATGCCCAGGGAGGCCAAAAAAAGAAGTCCCCGAGAACCTGGCACTAAACCTATGCAGATAGACTCCAAATTGAAATGGGAAAGTGCAGAGCGAAGGGAGCGTAGGTTCCGGGACAATTTGTGCCTTTACTGTGGAAAGTTGGATCATTTCCTCATCAACTGCCCCAGCCGCTCTCGGAAGTTAGTTGCAGCTCTGACAGATCTTGACTTCTCTGATGCAGACTCCACTATCTCAGAGCCAGAGACACCAGAGAAGACAGCTGTCCATTCCATCTCAGCAGTGGCCCCTCACCTTCATGGAGGAAATAAGGACTCTCATTGTTTTCTTCCAGTCAAGCTCCTAATAAACTCACTCACAGTGGATTTCTACCTCTGCTATGGTAGACTCGAGAGCTAGTGGCAATTTCATGGATCTATCTTTTGCTCGGAAACATAGGGTTA
Organism: Anomaloglossus baeobatrachus; assembly: GCF_048569485.1. NCBI lineage: Eukaryota > Metazoa > Chordata > Amphibia > Anura > Aromobatidae > Anomaloglossus > Anomaloglossus baeobatrachus. The sequence goes on from NW_027442236.1 coordinate 155,711, forward strand.
AATGTCACACAAAATCCTCACCTGTGGTTATGCAGACAGTTGATGGCTCCCCATTAAGCTCAGGGCCAGTGGATCAGGAAACAGTGCCACTTGAAATCCTCATAACTCCTTGTCACCATGAAGTACTCCCATTCCTATTAATTTCTTCTCCACATTTTCCTGTCATCTTGGGTCTACCATGGATGCAAGTGCAGAATCCAACCATTAACTGGGAAACTAAAGAAGTAATCTTTTCTTCTGGCAAAACTCCTCTGGTAGCTCCATCTGAACCAGGTTCAAATGTTTCCATTGACGATAACAAGGCAACAGGGTTACGTCCTGCATACAGTGACTTTACAGATGTTTGTGATAAACAAAATGCAGACAAGCTCCCCCCTCACCGCCCTTATGATTGTCCAATAGAATTACTCCCTGGTGCACCCATACCATTCGGACACATTTACCCTTTGGCAACCCCGGAATTACAGGCCCTCAAGGACTATATCGATGTAAATTTAGCCAAGGGATTTATACGTTCATCCTCCTCACCGGCGGGTGCACCCATATTCTTTGTAAAAAATAAAGGTGGCTCCTTAAGACCCTGCATAGATTACCGTGAGCTTAATAAAAGTACCATCAAGAATCGCTACCCACTACCCCTGATTCTAGAACTCCTAGAAAGAGTACGATATGCAACGATCTATACCAAATTAGACCTAAGAGGCGCATACAACTTAGGGGTACTTCTCACATAGCGAGATCGCTAGCGAGATCGCAGCTGAGTCACGGTTTTTGTGACGCACCAGTGACCTCATCAGCGATCTCGCTGTGTGTGACACTGAGCAGCGATCTGGCCCCTGCTGTGAAATCGCTGCTCGTTACACACAGCTCTGGTTCATTTTTTTGAACGTTGCTCTCCCGCTGTGAAGCACACCGCTGTGTGTGACAGCGAGAGAGCAACGATCTGAATGTTCAGGGAGCCGGCTTCTGGCAGCCTGCGGTAAGCTGTAACCAAGGTAAATATCGGGTAACCAAGCAAGCGCTTAGCTTGGTTACCCGATATTTACCTTGGTTACAGCGTCCACCGCTCTCAGGCTGCCAGCGCTGGCTCCCTGCACACGTAGCCAGACTACACATCGGGTAAGTAAGCAAAGCGCTGTGCTTATTTACCCGATGTGCACTCTGGCTACGAGTGCAGGGAGCCAGCGCTAAGCGGTGTGCGCTGGTAACCAAGGTAAATATCGGGTAACCAAGCTTCGTTACACGATATTTACCTTTGTTACCAAGCGCAGTATCGCTTCCACGCGTCGCTGCTGGCTGGGGGCTGATCACTTGTCGCTGGTGAGATCTGCCTGATTGACAGCTCACCAGCGACCATGTAGCGACGCACCAGCGATCCTGACCAGGTCAGATCGCTGGTGGGATCGCTGGAGCGTCGCTAAAGTGTGACGGTACCCTTAGTCCGCATAAGACCTGGGGATGAATGGAAGACTGCCTTCAGATCCTGTTACGGACATTTTGAGTATTTAGTGATGCCTTTTGGTCTTTGTAATGCTCCAGCCACCTTCCAACACCTCGTCAACGACATGTTTAGAGACATCCTGGACCAGTTTGTAATAATCTATCTCAATGACATCTTGATTTTCTCCAACTCAGTGGAAGAACACCAGCTGCATGTGGCACTTTTTCTGGAACGATTAAGACAGAATCGACTCTACATTAAGATCAAAAAATGTGAATTTCACCAAGATGAAATACAATTCCTTGGTTACATTATCTGCCCTCAAGGTCTATGCATGGACTCTAGTAAGATTAAGGAGATTCTGGACTGGCCGACTCCTAACAGCGTAAAACAAGTTCAACGCTTTATCGGCTTTGCTAATTTTTATAGACGCTTCATTAAAAACTTTTCGGAGATCATTGCTCCCATCACACAACTCACTAAGAAGGCAAATGTCTTTGCATGGTCCCCCGAAGCAGAGGAACCCTTTTCCAATTTAAAATCCAAGTGTACGACAGCCCCTGTGTTAATCCATCCCGACTCAGAACTTCCTTTCATTATGGAAGTCGATGCCTCTGATTGTGCTTTAGTAGCTGTTCTGTCCCAGAGGAAAGGAGATAAGTGTTTATTACATCCCTGTGCCTTCTTCTCCCAACTTTTATCTCCGGCAGAAAGAAAATATGATGTAGGGAATAAGGAATTGCCATCATTGCAGCTTTTAAAGAATGGAGACTAGAGATGAGCGGTGTTCGAAACGAACTGTTCGCCAATCTCAAATTCGACCTGTTTTAGGCGATGTTCGAGTCGTTCAATGAACGCGAACAATTAGCTTCAAATTCGATAGTTCGAGGTTATGTTCGATAACGGTTCGATCACCAAAAGCATAACTGGCTTTTCACAGTAATACTGTCATTCAATGTTAATAATAATATCCAAATCCAATGTATAGTGTGTGGGGGGGCGGGCTTTAGATCAGTGCTGCTGAAATCATTGCGATCTCCTTTTTTTTTTTCCTAACCGCATGTACAGTGGAGCGGTGCAGGCTGTCAGCCAATCACACACAGCAAAGTGCATTTTTTGCACACAAGCAAGGGCATGTGTCATTGGCTGTGTATGTCACATGTCCTTGCCCTATAAGACCCGGACATTTTCCCCATCGCCGCCATTACCTCAGTGCTGCAGTTGTGTGTCAGTCACCGCTACTGCTGCTGTGGGCGCTATAAAGTGTAATAGAGAGATAGGTTTAGGAAGTAGGGACTAGTTGTAATTTCAGCCCTTTTCAGGGCTACGTTAGCGCAGTTCCTAGCGATTTTTGCCAGGCAGGTCTGTGCCAGTGCTGTGAAAGTGTTTTTCACAGCATCTGGCCAAATCTAGCTCAGGCAATCCTTTTGGGCAGGTAGTGTAGCACTGCTGTGAAGAAAGCTACACCACCTGTTTATCCAGTAGCCAATTTTTTACTGCAGCTAGCCCAGGCAATCCCTTGGGCATAGTAGCAGTGTCTGGTAGTCAGTGGTGTAGCCCAGCTGTAAAGTAAGCTACACGGCCTGTCTATCCAGTAGCCAATTTTTTTACAGCAGCTAGCCCAGGCAATACTTTGGGCATAGTACCACTGTTTGGCCGCTCAGCTTTGCTCGATTTCCATCCTAATTGTTTTTGCTTTTGCCAACAACTGTAGAGTTGCCAATTTGTTCACATACAAAATGAGTGTCAAAAGGCCAGATGCTGGTGGAAAGGGGAACAGGCGTGTTGGAAAGGGAAAAAACGTTTGTGTCCGTGGGGTAGGTGATAAAGCAACAGTAACCTCTGCTGAAGAAAGACCATCTTCCAGCCAAAGTAAGATGTCTACTTCTTTCCGTGGACAATCTGATATGATCACTTTCTTACGGACACGACCATCGCTACCAAAGGCATATGAGGCACAAAAAGAGCAGGTGCTTGAATGGATCTCAAGTGCTCTATCAAGTGGCCTCTCCTCCACCTCAACTTCCACATCCCAAATACTCCAGTCCTCTGAGTTGTCACCCCAATCGCACTTGCTTCCTAACAGCTCTCAAGTCTCCACCCACCCTGCTGAATATGGGGTAACAGATGGTTGAGTCTGCAGAGCTGTTCAGTCACACTGTAGCCTGGGAATCAGAGGTCTGCACTGATGCCCATAAGCTTTGTGAGTCGGATCCAGGCACAAATGAAGAAGGTTCTGAGCATAATGTAGACCCTCATTCCCAAACTGTAACTCCTCTCGGTGGAGACAATGAGGAACATGCTGATGAGACTCAGATACCCGATTGGAACGACAACTTTACTATTTGGTCAGGGTAGGAAGAGGTTGGCTCTGAGGACGAGGGGTGTGAGAACACACAGGGTGATGATGAGGTTGGAGATCCCACTTACTGTCAACCCACAGTCAGCCAGTCGATGAGGTCAGCAGAGAAGGTGGAGGAGGATGCTACTGACGACAAGGTTAGGTTGCGTCTTCCTGGACAGACACGGAGTACTAGAAGCGCACGTCAACAACTGCATCCTCAGCCACAACTCTGCCTCTGAGCAGAAGTCGTGGTGGCTCTGCAGGTCGCATGGGCTCTAAGCCTTTCCTAACCTTGGCCTTTTTTGACATCGCAAAGGATCACCCAACTCATGTCATCTGTAAGATTTGTCACCAATCTCTAAGTAGAGGCCAGAAACTCACTAGTTTGAGTACTTCGTCCATGAACCGTCACATTGATATGAAGCATAAGTCGCAGTGGGAAGCTCACTGTGCTACAATGCGGCCTAGCGGGGCAGGCCAACCACCATCTGCCCCATCAAGTGCATCCTCATGCTCTTCATCCTCTGTGACTGTGGGGACAGCAGTCACACATGCTTTTGGACGCAGACCTTCCACCTCTTCCACTTGTTTTGGAAGTGGAAACAGCTGCTGGTGTTAAGCTCTCTCCGACATTGAGAGCACCACCTTTGGATGAAGGCAACATTATATCTCCGCCTGCACCGTCTTCACAGACCAGCAGTTTGCCAGGGACACCCTACTCAATGCCGTCTCGGCACAGCAGCCAGCCCTCGGTCCCTCAGATGTGGACAAGTAAAAGACCATTTCCTCCTAGCCATGACAAAGCTAAGAGGTTGAATTTCACCATCTGCAAGCTGTTGGCTACGGAAATGCTGCCTTTCCACCTGGTGGACACAGAGGATTTTCGAGACCTTATGTCCATCGCAGTGCCCCAGTACCAGATGCCCAGTTGCCACTACTTCTCCAAGAAAGATGTACATGCGCTACACCAGCATGTCGCACACAACATCACCGCTTCCTTGAGAAACTCTGTGTGTGACAGGGTGCATTTCACCACAGATACTTGGACCAGTAAGCATGGACAGGGGCGTTACATGTCGCTGACTGGGCACTGGGTAACTATGGTGAGAGACGGAGAAGAGTCTGCTGTACAAGTTTTGCGTCCCCACGAGTTGTGCGTCAATCCTCTTATTGTAGAAGTTCCTCCACTGCTTCTGCCTCTTCAACCTCGTCTCGGTCCTCCACCTCCGCCCAAAGCCTGTCTGGTAAGGCCACCCACGTTGTAACTGCGCACAAGAAATCCCGTACACCTCCTTACTATGCTGGCAGCAGAGCTCAATGGCATCAGGCGGTCTTTACTTTCAAATGTCTGGGAAATGTGAGTCACACAGCTGAGGAGTTGTGGTCA